>NW_012101254.1:779788-794726 GCF_000951045.1 Mandrillus leucophaeus
AAAACATGCAGACACAAAATATACAGATAAAAATGGAAATGTTTTCTTAATCACGGGAGATGGCACTTTTCCTCCTGAGTTCTGCCTTCGAATCTACATTTCTGTAGACTTTGTGAACATGAATGCTTGCTTGGAAAGTTCCTGGATAACTTTAAAGTCTGCAAGACTGTGATCTTGCCCTCAGGATCTGGCTGGTGTTGGTCAATCGCCTGTCTGCTTGCAAAAGGTGGGTAATGTGAAGCCAGAACAAACATGGATACTTCCTGGACCACAGCTCTTGAGTTCCCTTGAAGTTCCCTCCACAGCCACACCTGTTCTCCCTGCCAGACCTGTCCCCTGGCCCAGAGCCTGTAGAGGAACCAGATCTCTGGGGGAGTCACAGGATGTGGAGGAACATGTATGAGCTTTGGCTTCAAACAGATATAATTTCAATCTTAGCTCTGCCAGTGACTTGCTGTGTGACCTTGGGAAGTAAGTTACCATTTCTGAACCTTGTTGTCCTGTATCTATTTAGCAGAGAGAGTAAACCTCTACCTGACAGGGTCGTTGTATAAAATGACACAGGTCATGTCTCTAGCCACGTAAATAGCTGAATCACTTTAATGAGATAGTAGGAATCTCGTCCTTAGATGAGATAAACCATATAAAGTGTTAGGTCAGTGCCTAGGTAAGAACTTGCCTCTAATGGCTACTATCATCATCATCATGTTGCTCATTTTCATCACCATCTCAATCATTTTATTCCCTTCCCTGTGACCTCCAGGTGGCAGCATGGGGCCGTGGAACCACAGCCCTCCTCCTCAGGCTGTCACTTCAAAACTGTGAGTGGGCAGGACCCTTGGGTGACACTCCTTGAGTGACACTCTTTGGGTGACACTAACCTGAGCTGTCACCATGCTAGCCAAGTGGGGAGCACTTAAACCCCTTATTTTCATCCTTAGGACCTTCTGCAGGAAACAGTTATTCACATCGTATATGGATGAAAAGTGGGCTCGGGTGGGAGGAGCCACTAGGGGGCGTGGAGCCAGGAATCAAAGCCCGTCTCCGCTGCCTGCCGGCTGGGGCACTTGCCCACTATGCTGGAGCCTCCGAGTGGGTTCCAGCATCTCACCTGGCAGGTAGTGAAGTGAGGCCAAGGAGCGAGGGGACTAGCCCCAGGATCGGGCCCCTAGGAAGGGCTCCTTCCCACAGAGCCCAGTCTCCGGGAGTGGCCCGTCAGCCCCAGCCCCGGCTTGAGGCTCCGCCTGGGCTCCCTGGAGGGTCTTGGCAACCTCAGGGAAGCATCCCATGACTCGTCTCTTTCTGCCTTGCCCAATGGGACCTCTTCTGATCTCCAAGTAATCTTTGCTACCAGGAGCCAAAGTGATTTGTGGAAACTTCCTCCAAATCCCCAGCTAATCCTCTTCTTTTAGTGAAGTCCTTTAGCAATTACATTTGCTGCTTGGTGGCCTCTAATCCCCTTATTCCCAAATGTCCCTGGGGAGGCACATGTACAGATGTGTGTCCCTGCTGGGGCCTCTTAAGCTGGTCCAGGCCAGAGCAGCATGTCTGTGACCACCAGCTTGTCCCACTCAACTTCGATCTGCGTTTCTCCCTCCTAGGGGTCTCGCTTTAAAGTTGGCCAGGGAGAGGCCTTAGGTCTATGCCCAGTGGTCTCTGGATAGGACTTGCTGGCCATCAGCCGAGAAGCCCCAGTCCCCTGGCCTCTCCACGCTGATTGACTCTCAGAGGGATCCTCATGTTTGAAGTTAGGGCCTCAGTTTCCTCCTCTCTTAAACAGGGATAATATTAGTTGTACTTTGAAGGCATGAAATGAGGAGTTTCCAAGGTAATGTATCCAATGAGGTTAAAGAAATAAGAATCAGTTAGCTATGGTTACCTAGAGTATCTGCCTGCCACCCCCATGCCTCAAGGACTCCGATCTCTCCTACCTCTAAAGGGGTGGGTCCTGGGGGATGCAGCTGCTCACAAAGGCTGAGAGATGCGATGTGGGGCAGTTATTCAGTAAGCTGAGCCCACTGTGGGCTTTGCAGGTTCTGGGGACTCCCTGTCCCTCAACAATTCTGGCTGGGAAGGGGTCCAAGAACCTGCAGCTGTAAGAAGGTGCGCTGAACAGAGGAGAGATTTGAGATGTGGCTACACGGGGCCAGGGAGGCAGGAGCTGGGGAGGGGGGGCATCTGCCTCCCAGCCAGAACAGAGAGGGTGGTCCCAGCAGTGCCCAGGCAGTGGGGGAAGCCACAGGCTCAGGCGGGTGGCAGGGGAGACGCAGAGGGACTGGGCAAGGCAACTTGGTGACCTGGGATAATTTATTTAATCTTTGAGCACATTTTGAGTATATATTTTGTGACCCACAAATCAGCAGGGTTCCCACTGCCCCCAAGAATGAGATAAGATTGGCTCTAGCTCCCTGTGAGAGTTCAAGTTCAGGTCCCTCCCAGGGATTTATGCTGGCGCCCTGGCCTCCTGCCCCTGAGCGCTCTCCCCTCCCCTCTGAACTCTGCAGCCGCTCTCTTATCTCTTCCTAGGTGTCCACCTGATCATGGAATCCTTTTTCCTTTCCCTATGGCCATGCAACACTGGGAAAACACGAAAACCAAACTCACCCGCTCCAGGAGAGAAGGTTCCAGGCCTTTTCTGGGATCATGCCTTGCTTAGAACAAAGCTTAGGACCTCATCCCGGTCATCGAGGAGCTGCCCCCTCCCAGGGACACACAAGCATGTCCTTCTCCACATTCTTCTGCCCCTGTGTCTTGGCAGCTCGTGCGTCAGATACACAAGACCACAGCTTCAATTTCCTCAGAAATGTGGCATAATGAACGTGACCAAAATCTTTCTCCTCTCTCAGCCTAGAAATCCTCAACACACTCTATTCCCTGGATTTCCTCTAAGGAAACTGACAAGCAAGGAGGCAAGGAATAGGGGTCTTGCTCCCTCATCAGCCATCAAAAGTGATTAAAACATGCATCGCCTTCCATCAATAATTTTCTATTTAACTATAACAGAAACATTCTGCTCACAATAAAACTTTATGCAGGAACTCCAATACATATTTAAAAAGTGAAAACAGAACTGCTTGGCTGAATCTGGGAGAGGCAGAGGGAATGATAATGCCTGCTCCTGGGCTCGTCTCTCCCAAACCCCATGGGAATCTCTGAGGCACTCTGGGCTCTGGAGAACAGAAAGAGAAATAAAAACTGTGTCTTTAGCCAGTGTAAAGTCATCCGGCTTAACTCTTAGTAAGATAAATGTAAATTAAAACTGCACTGAGATACTATTTTCGCCCTATCAGATTGGCAAAGATCCAAAAGTTTGGGAATGTTCTATTTTGGCAAAGGTATAGGAAACAGGCACTCCTATGCATTTTAGGGGAGACTCTAAATTAGTGTAGTGCCTGGAAAGGGCAATATGGCAATATACATAATAGAAATGCACATACCCTTAGGCCTAGAAATTTCATGAGCAAGAATTTATGCTACAGATTATCTCTGCACATAAGGGAAGTAAGCTTATAGTACTCTTTGTGAACAATGTCAAAGGCAGTAAACAACCTAAATGTCCATAAATGGGTAAATAAATAGTATGTGATTAAACTAATGTACCCATACCATATTACAGAGTCATTAAATTTAGAAAATTCTTTGTGTTGATCAAGAAAGGTCTTTGAAACATATTGCTAAGTGAATTTAAAAAAAAAACAAAAAAACAAGAAAACAGAACAGCATGCAAAGTATGCTACCATTTAGTGTAAAAATAAGTGGGGAGAGGATATGGAGGTATTTTCTTGTAATTGCACAAGATATTTCTGAGAGGATAATAAGAAACAAGTAACGCTGGCTTCCTAGAACCAGGTGGCCGAAGAATAGGGATGGGATGGAGACGTTTATTGCATACTCTTTTGAATTTTGAACAATGTAATTGTGCATTCCTATTCAAAACTTAAATTTAAAAATGTTTAAGAACAAACAACAAAAAGAAAATCAGTGCATGAGAGAAAACAAAAGTGTACGTTATTCTTCCGCTTTATACATAGAATAATCTGTACTCTCAAAGAATCCAAAAAGTAAAAATACAAATAACATTTTTAAAGATTACCTAACAAGTAAGCCCAAGACTCTTAAACTCCAAAGCCGTGGATTTCTGGCTCCTGGTTAGGGTGTAGAAAGCTGCAAAGGGCGTTGCTGTCATCCTTTTACCAAAAGAAAAAGGGAACAATCTGCAAAATGACTTTTCTTGATCTCATCAGAGAACTGAGATTGCAAGTAACAAACTAACCCAGAATGTGAGAAAAAACAGGCACCTCCAAAGGCAGACAGAACACAGGTACTTGCTTACATGTCGGACTCCATACCAATTGGAAAGAATTCAGCCAAACTTCCTAATATGTGGGGGCTGTATAATCGTCTAGACCCCTTGGGAGCTGTAGACATAAGAGGAATCCACACTCCATTGCAATCTCTTCTCCATGGACCACACTGGATGCTCACAAGAGAGGAGGAGGGTGAGAGACATGATCAGACCTCTCTCTGGGCTCAAGAGAACAGTGTTTCAGGAAAGCTCAAAGTTCCACACAGACCCTTCTCCCTATATCCCCCCCTCCCCCCCCCAAAAAAAAAAAAAAACTATTGGAGAAAAGACAGCAAACTTTGTTGTCCTTAGGGAACAAGTGAAAATCTATCACAGCTGGGAGAAGAGAAGAATAAAAACCCTCTACCCTGGGTGAGGGGAAAAAATATGAGCAGACCAGTAGAGTCTGCTACAGAGAGGGAAGGGACGGGATCACTGAAATATCTCCACCCCAAGACACAGGGCCATAGCTTCTGCGTAAGACTGAAGCTGAAGCAGAATAGCAGACATTGCCCTGAACCCTGCCCTGTTCTCCAGGTTCAGGCTAAAAGGGTTAAGTAACAAGAAACAGCAATTTATTGCTGGAGGAGGATCAAGAGTATAAAGAAAAATTTTCTTGAAGGTGTAGCCACAAAGGGAAGTTCTGAAGCTGATGGTGAAACAGACATTAAGCAACACCCTCTGGCAAACCAGCTACCACCCTAAACACAAGGCACTTCAAGAGAAATTTAAAGCCTGTGATGCACTAACAGTAGCCATAGTAACAGTAAAACCCAAACACAGCTCAATTCCTGACTAGTTTGCTCAAACCTCTATAACAAAGGCCCAGAAAACGACAAGGCATGCCCATTTCCAGCCATAAAGTACTATTTACCTCAGTCTGTACTGTTCTGCACAGTATGTCTGACCTTCAACAAAGAAGTTACAAAGAACACAAAGAAGCAAGAAAAAAATAACACCCTATAAAGAGATAAGACAATCAGCAGAACTAGACTCAAACATGCCAAAGATGTTGAAATTATCATACAAGAAACATAAAAGCACTCCAGCTAATATGTTGAAAGTTTTAGTGAAAAGGTGGGCAACATGTATAGTCAAGTCAGTAATTCCAGCAAAGAGAGCAAAACTAGAAATAAAAAACAAATGGAAATGCTAGAAATGGAAAACAAGGAGCTGGAGAATGCTATTGAAAGATTCATCCATAGAGTTGATACAGCTAAGAAAAGAAACAGTGGATTAGAAGTCAAGTCAATAGAAATTATTCAAACAGAAACCCAAAGAGAAAAACAAGTGAAAAATGGAACAGAATTGAAGACCTATGGGACAATATGAAACAGTGTAACATGGATGGAAGTGAAATCCCAGAAGGTGAAGAGAGAGAGAACAGGGCAGAAGCACTATTTGTAGGAATGGTTGCTCAGAGTTTTTAAAAATAAGAACAGACACCAAACCAGATTCCTTAACCTAAGAACAGCAAACAGGATAGAAGAAAAATAAGAGAAAGAGAGGCAGGAGGAAGAAGAGGAGTAAGCTTAAATATGTTATATTCAAACAGCTGAAATCCAAGAACAAAGAGAAAATTTTGAAGGTACACAGGGAAAAATGACACGTAACATAGAGAAACAAACGAGAGAGTATAGCAGGCTTCTTTTCAGAAACTACGTAAGCCAGAGGACAATGGAACAACGTCTTAAAGTGCTGAAAGGAGAAAAGGAAAAAAAGACTTTAACTCAGAATCTATTCCCACTGAAGATATCTTTCCAATATAAAGGAGCAATAAAAAATTTTCAGGAAAATAAAAACACCAAGTCCATTGCCAGCAGGCCAGTGCTACAAGAAATAGCAAAGGAATTTCTTTAGAAGAAAGTGTATGATAGTAAACAGAAACGAGTATCTACAAAAAGAAATAACAAGCATTGGAAATGGCATAAATGAAAATAAATTTTCAGTTGCTCCACAAGATAATTGTCTGCCTGAGGCAAAATGCTTATAATATCATGGGTATTTATAGCACATATAAAAGGAAAATGTAAGACAACACTGGCACAAAGGATGGGAGAGAGAAATCAGGAATATATTGCTGTAAGACCCTTACTGTATAAATGAAGCAATATGATAGTATTTGAAGTTAGACTGTGATGAATATTTATATTATAAGTATTAGGGAAACCACTAAAATAAATTTAAAATGAAATAAAAATAATCCAATAATAGATATAAAATAGAATAAGTAATATTCAATCTGAAAAAATAGAAAAATAAGGAAAAATGAAATAGAAAAAAGCTAGCAAGATTGTAGATTTTAATCCAAACATATCAGTAATTATATTCAATGTGAATTGCCTAAATATACTGTTATAGACTGAATTGGGTCTCCCTAAAACCTATTCATTGAAGCCCTAACCACTAGTATCCTAGAAGGTGACTATATTTGGAGATAGAACCTTTAAAGAGGTAGTTAAAGTTGAATGAGATGATGAGAATAGAGCCCAATCCATTATGACTAGTGTTCTTACAAGAAGAGAGATACCAGAGATATGCACACACAGAGAAAAGACCACGTGAAGACACAGGGAGGAGGCAGCCATCTGCAAGCCAAAAAGAGAGGCTTCAGCAGGAACCAACCCTACTCTCACCTTCACCTTGGACTCCTAGCCCTACTCTCGCCTTCATCTTGAACCCCCAGCCCTACTCTCACCTCCATCTTGGACTCCCAGCCTCTAGAACCGTAAGCAAATACATTTCTATTAGTTAGAACACCCAGGCCATGATATTTTGTTATGGCAGCCCTAGCAGACTAATGTGTACACAAATTAAAAAGTGCAATTGTCAGATTGGATTTTTTTTAAAGACAAAACTATATTCTGCCTCTTATTATATAGTTAGGATAAAACTAAAATAATGGGGAAAGATATATTATGCAAGCCTTATTTAAAAGTATGCTGGAGTGGCCACATTAGTATTAGACAAAATAGACTTCAGAACAAGAAATGTTAGTAGTCATAGAGGTGGCCAGTATACAATGATTATAGGGTAATTCCACTGAAAGACATAATAATCCTAAATATGTGTACACCTAAAATAAGAGCTTAAAAATACATGAAGCAAAAAATGATATAACTGAAAGGAGAGAGAGACAAATCCACATTGTACGTGGAAACTACAATGCTCCTCTGTAAATAACCAATAAAAGGAGTAGTCAGAAAATCTCTAAAGATATAGAAGACCCAAACAACACTGTCAATTAACTTCATCTGAGTGATATTTGTAGAATAGTTCACACAACAAGAGCAAAATACTCATTCAAGAACACATGCAATGGTCACAACACTGATCATTAACTTCATCTGAGTGATATTTGTAGAATAGTTCACACAACAAGAGCAAAATACTCATTCAAGAACACATGGAATAGTCACAAAACAGATCATATTCAGGGTCAATTTTAAAACTTATACATTCAAAGGAATTTAAATAATAGAAAATAAGTTAATCGACCACAGCAGAATTAAATGAAATCAAAACCAAGAAGATATCTGGAAAGTCCTCAAATAGTTGGAAATTTTAAAACACCCTTCTACATAATCTATAAGTCAAAAGGAAGTAACAGAAAATTAGAAAATAATTTGAACTGAATGAAAATATAAACAAAATATCAAGCAATCAGGCATTGTATGATGCATTTCAGTCAGTGCCTTGAGGGAAAATGTATAGCACTAAATACTTACATTAGGAAAGAATAAAGATATAAAATAAATGACTAGTCTTCCACCTTATAAAGCTAGAATAGAAAAGCAAATTAAACTCAAGTCAGGCAGAAGAAAGAAAACAATATCAATATAAGAAAGATTAGAAATAAATGAAATTGGGCCAGGCACGGTGGCTCATGCCTGTAATCCCAGCACTTTGGGAGGCCAAGGCCGGTGGATGACCTGAAGTCAGGAGTTTGAGACCAGCCTAACCAACATAGTGAAACCCCGTCTCTACCAAAAATACAAAAATTAGCTGGGCGTAGTGGTACATGCCTGTGATCCCAGCTACTTGGGAGGCTGAGGCAGGAGAATCGCTTGAACTCAGGAGGCAGAGGTTGCAGTGAGATGAGATTGTGCCACCCCACTCCACCCTGGGGAACAAGAGCAAAACCCTGTCTCAAAAAATAAAATAAAAATAAAAAATAGAAATACATGTATATGAGGACAGAAAAGCAATATAAAAAAGTCAGCAAAATGAAAAGCTGGTTCTTTGAAAAAAAAATTAATAAAATCGATTAACTTCTAAGCCAGACTGAAAGAGAAGACCAAATCACCAAATGCATTAAATATTTCAGTTTTTAATTCTGCAATATATGCAATATCTATATTTTGAAGTTTATAAAACACTAATGAAAGACATCAAAAGAGGCCCAATATTAACATGTTAATTTGCTCCAAATTGATCTACAGATTTGATTCAATTCCAATAAAACTCCCCGCAAATTGTTTATAGAAATTGACAGTCTGAGGCTAAAATTTGTATGGAAAGACAAAGGAACTCGAATGGCCAAAACAATTTGGGGGAAAACAAAAGCAAAGTTGGAGGAACCATGCTACCTGATTTCAGGACTTACTATATTTATCATAAAACTGTAGTAACGAGGTCAGTGTATGATTTTGGAGGGAAAAAGAAAAAAATAGATATGTCAATGGTACAGAATAGAGTCCAGAAATAGATACACACATATAGTCAACAAATTTTTTTACGCAAAGGAAAATCAGTAGAGAAAGGATAATCTTTTCACAAATGGTACTGAAACAATTAAATATGGATAGGCAAAAAGTAAACCTCCAATCCATACTTCCCACTCCTCTGTAAAAGTTACCTTAAAATGGATCATAAACCTTAATGTAAAAGTATAAAACTTCTAGAAGGAACACAGAAGAAAATCTTTGTGACTTTGGGCTAGGCAAAAATGTCCTCAACTCAATACTGGAAGCATGATTCAGAAAAGAAAAAAAATTGATAAGTTGATTTCATCAAAATTTTAATAACTTCTGTTGTTTGAAAGACACTGATAAGAGAATGAAAAGACTAACCACAGACTGGTAAAAAAATGTTGCAAATCACACATCCAAGAAAGGATTCGTATCCAGAATATAAAAAGAACCCTCAAAACTCAATAGTAAGTAAAAAAGCAACCAAAATTTTTAAAAGAGAGGGCAAGTACTTGTAACAAAATAGATTTGTAGATGGCAAATAACTACTTGAAAAGGTGTGCAGTCTGGGCATGGTGACTCACGCCTGTAATCCCAGCACTTTGGGAGGCCAAGGCAGGCGGATTGCCTGAGGTCAGGAGATGGGGACCAGCCTGGCCAACATGGCGAAACCCCACCTCTGCTAAAAATACAAATATTAGCCGGGCATAGTGGTGCATGCCTATAGTCCTGGCTTCTCAGGAGACTGAGGCAGAATGGCTTGAACCCAGGAGGCGGAGGTTGCAGTGAGCCTAAATCGTGCCACTGCACTCCAGTCTGGGCAACAAAGCAAGACTCCATGTCCAAAAACAAAAAAAAAAAAACAAAAAATGTGTGCAACATCATGAATCATTAGCAAAATACAAAATAAAACCATAATGAGATATACAATTAAAATGGTTAAAATAAAATAACCTGACAATACCAAGTGCTGATGAGGATACGAAACAATTAGAATACTCATTCAGTGCTGGCGGAATGAAAAAGGGTACAGCCACATTGGAAAAGAGTTTACCAATTTCTTATAAACTTAAACAAACAAACATCTAACATACAGCCCAGTTATTCTATTCCTAGGATTTACCATAGGGGAAAACAGGTTCACAGAGAAATCTGCGTGTTTACTGCAATTATAATCATAGTGGCCCCAAACTGGAAACCCAGATGTCCCTCAACTGGGCAATTGATAAACTGTAGTACGTTCATGGAGTACTATTTGGCAATAAAAAGGAGTGAACTAACATATGCTGCCACAGGGATGAATCTCAAAAGCATTATTATGCTAAGTGAGAAAAGCCAGACAATGCTTCCATTCATATGATATTCTGGAAAAGGCAAACTACAGGAGCAAAAAACAGGTTAAATGATTGCCGGTAGCTGGATATATGGAGATCAATACAGAGAGGATGGGGAAGTGTTTAGAATCTTGGGACCATTCGGCTTATATCCTGATTGTGGTGCGGGTTACACAAATAAATTTATTTGCCAAAACTCACAGTACTGTATAATAAAAAGAATGAATTACTCTATGTAAATTATACTTTAATTGTTAAGAAACAGTGGGTGGAGGGGATGGCTATACACCTATCTCCTTATGTTCTAGAACTTCCCCATGGCCACACAGCTTATAGGGGATATAACCGGGATTCCACCTGTCCATTTTCAAAGCCCATGTTCTTTCCACAGAAGCCCTCTGCCTTTTTTTAGAGAAAAGTAAAACAGCACTTGTATTGTGCTTTACTGTTTAGAAAGCACTTGTTAAAGTCCTTTTCCATGGCCCAGCTCATTCAATCCTCACAAAGCCCTCTGCAATATTATCACCACTCTCCTGTAACAGATGAAGAAATTGAGACCGAGAGAGGTTTGATGAGCTGCACACGGTCCTCCAGCGAGTCAGCGACAGGCCTAGAGCTTCTGACTCTAGTGATGGTTCCTGTCCCCCATAGCTGTAAACCCTGGCATGGAGGGTGCTGTCCCCAGGGACTCCCACACTGTCTGGCTTCCTCTGTGACCTAGTGGCCCCTCCAGGAAGGGTCCTCATCCCAAACTCAGGCAAGCATTTACCCACTCATCCATACACTAAGTAAAGTCCTATTCTCCAAGAGCCGCTGGAACCACTCTCTTGGGAAGGGTAGCAGGGCTCTGCAGCCCCCAGCACAGCCCGGGTTCCACTAGGAAATTACCTTAGGTTTGACTCCCTTCGGTCAACTCTTGTCCCCTTTCTACCAGATCCCAACCCTGTCTCTCCCTTTCCCAATCCCTGGTTCTTGAGTCTGTAAGACTCCTTCTGCTGATGTTCTCTGGGTCTCAAATTTGGTCCTGTCTTTAGGCACACACTGACCCATTTTTCTCTCTCTCTTCAGTTGTTTGATACCTGAACCCAGCATCTGTCTGTGACTCAGCTTGAGAGACCTGGAGCCAAGTGCTTCCCCCTCTCCTCACTTTCTGAGTTACTGCCTGGAGACCTTTGCTGCTCTGACAGTCCCAGCGCCCAGATCACACGGCGGGCACCTGCTCACCCTGTAGGTAGGAGTCCCCCAACCCATACTTGAGGCATTGGTGTTGGTAATTTAATTTAAATGCAGAACAGAAGATGCTCATCCTGGTAACAGTTCATCGTATTGTGCTTCTCAGGCTTGCCCTAAAAAATCCTGAATCTTGCTTCAGACTTCCCTTACCCAAGATCTCAGCTTTGGGTCTCCTGCAAATAGGGTGCCTCTGCTCTCTGTGACTTCTTGGAAGCTAGAGAACAAAGTGCTCTTTCTGACCTGGTTCCCTCAGCCGCTACCCTGGCAGGTGTCTCTCAGAGCTCTCTCTTGCCCTCATGCCATTTACCATAATATTAAGTGTTCAGTGAACTTGGAGGCAAAAATATAAATGAACAAACTCACAGTTTCCTCTTTGTTTCTCCTGTGCCTCCTGTCTATCTGCCTTTCTATCCACCATGCTAGGTAAGTCTGAATCAGCCATAGAGAGTCACGGAATTTTAGCTGTTGGACCATGTGCCTGCCTCTGTGTGTGCACGCGGATGTGCGGATGTGTATGTGCGTGTGTGTGCATGTGTGGGGGGTATGTTTATACAAAAGAAGTGTGTGAGAGACAGAAGCAGAGGCAGGAAGAAATGAATAGGAATGACACGTTTTTGTTTCTTGAAGGGAGGGAGCCAGAAATTACATCCGCTCAAAAATATCCTGCCTCTTTCATAGATAAATATAGCATCGTGAGTAGATGTATCACTGAATGATACTTTCAAAACAAATCTGGGAAGGTCACTTGAAGAGGCTGCCACTACTGGCTCTCTCCCCTTGCTCGAATGTCCCCCAGTCCTCCATTCCCTCCCAGAGCTCTCAGACTATGGTCAGGAATAAGAGGTGGGGGAAGTGTGCAGGCTTCCCACTCGGCATTCTGGAAAGGGGAGAATAGCAGGAACAATGGTGCTGCTTAAAACAGACTACTGGCCAGAGGCTCCAGGTGACCAAATGTATCCCTCACAGGGAGGCACTCAAGAAGCCACGTCTCCCTGTTATAGAGAAGTAAAAGTTCAGCACAGGAGGCCAGCCCCATAGAAATATATTTACCAGGTGTGCTGGTTGGTTGCAGGTAACTGGAGCTTAAGAATACCTGACTTAGTTCCAAGGGGTAGAGTAAAATCGTTTAATCCCCGGTGAGGTGCCAGCAGCTGCCAGCCAGAAGGGACTCCAGCCCCTGACAATGGGAGGCATAGCGGTCAGTACCAGCTGAGCATCAGTTCCACTTAGACTAACATGCAACTGATCCTTCCAACAGCCCACAGAGGTGACACTGCCATCCCATCTACAGCTGGAGAGACTGGGGACAGGAATGAGTCAGTGATTTATCCAGGGTCTTGTGGTCAGTCATGGCAGAGCTGGGCTTTGTCTCTTCCAAGTGTCAAAGAAGGTCCCCTGCCTTTTACTCACTCCATGTGAAGGAGGTAAGAGGTTCTGCTGGCATGCTGGCCCAGCCTCCTCTGTCAGCAGAAGCCTCAGCCAGCTGTGATCATGGAAGGGCAGCTCCTGGGTCCTAACCCCTGTGAGAACAGAGAGCTGTCAGATAGCTGCAGATCCTCCATGAAGAAGCAGGGGCTAGGGGCCATTTTGCAGTTCTGAGCTTCTCAGCTCCTGGCTCATGTGGAGCACCCTTCCAGTGCCTCAAGGCAAGGCTCAGTGTCGGTCCCTCCAGCTTGGCTGTGAGCTAGGACACCTCTCTTACCTGGACAAGTAGCATCACCCTTTGCTGTGTGTTCTGAGCTTCTTAACATCTGTATTCATCAGCTTGAGCTGCCATAACAATATACCATAGACTGAGTGGCTTGTTTCTCACAGCTCTGGAGGCTGGAAGTCCAGGATCAAGGGAACGGCACTGTCAGGTTCTGGTGAGGGCTCTCTTCCTGGCTGGCAGGTGGCCACCTTCTTGCTGTTCTTGCTGTGTCAGAGACAGAGAGAGAGAGAGAGAGATTCCATTGTTTCTTCTTATCAGAGCACTAATCCCATCTAATCAGGACCCCAACCTTAGGTCCTCATTTAGCATTAGTTATTTCCTTAGAGGCCTCATGTGCTGGGATTTAGGGCTTCAACATACAAATTGTAGGGGAACACAAAAATTCAGGTCGTAACATCTTTTGGAGTCAGACTTGGGTTCTGTTTTAACCTCTTCCCCTCTCTAGCTCTGTACCTTGGAAAAGTTCATGCCTCTTATACTACTTTCCTGTTGTTGCTGAAACAATTTATCACAAAATGAGTAGCTTAAAATGACAAATATGTATGATCTCACAGTTCTGGAGGTCAGACACCAAAATCAGCCTCAGTGGGGTAAAGCCAAGGCGGAGGCAGGGCTGCGCCCCCTTCTGGCTCTAGCTAGGAGTGTCTTCACTTCCTTGCCTTTTACAGCTTCTAGAGGCTGCCCATGTTCCTCGGCCCATGGTACCACATCACATGGCCAACAGCTTCCATGGACACATCTACTCTCTGACTCTGACCCTCCTGCTTCCCTCTTGTAAGGACCCTTGTGATTCCATTGAGCCCACCTGGATAATCAGGGTCATCTCCCCATCTCAGGATCCTTTACCTGATCACATCTGCAAAGTTCCCTTTGCCATGCGAGAAAACCAACCCACAGGCTTTACAGATGATGATGTGGACTTCTGATTTACTTTGGGCTTTGTGGGCTGAGGGCGTCCTGAAGTGGCCCAGCTTGAGGCCTCTCCATCCTGTGTTTATTAAGCTGGCCTGGATCATCCTGAACCTTGCTTCGGATTTCTCCTACACAAGGCTCCCCGCTCTATGCCTCGGCATTGGGTCAGCTGCTGTTCTGCCCTCTGGGCGTCACTGGAGACGTGGAGCAATGCACAGAGCAATGCCTCCTGCTGACCCAGCCCCAGACGGTACCTCCGGGGGCTTTCTCTTGCCTCTCCATGTGCCTGAAGACCAGCCATGTTCCTACTGAAGCTGGGACTCAGCAACACCTGACCTTCCTCTCAACTCCTCCCAGCCTCTGGACTGAGGCTGACTCTGAAGTCCCAAGTCCAGTTCCCAGCCAGTTTGAGCTGTGCCTTCACCAGCTGTCTGGTCGCCTGTTTCCCTTGGGCTAAAGTTACGTGGAGAAAAGGACACTCCAACTGAGCCCCTGCAGGCAGGAAAGTCACACAGGTAGAGTGACCACACACTTTCCTGCCTAGAACCTCCATGGACATCTCATGCCCAGCTTCCCAGCCTCCTCTGTCACAACTCCTTCCATTTCCCATGAGTTCCAGCCATAACGGCCCAGTGGCCACACCCAAAATCATGCACCTCCGGGCCTCTGGAAATGCACCTCCGGGCCTCTGGAAATGCACCTCCGGGCCTCT
>NW_012101254.1:794868-802642 GCF_000951045.1 Mandrillus leucophaeus
GGCCTCTAGGCCTTTGCACATACTCCACCTCTGCTTCTGCTGTCTTTCCTTTGCTCCTCCCCCTCAGGGGGCCTAGCCATCCCTCAAGCCCAACTTAAACAGCTGCTTCTCTGTGGTGCCCCTCTTGCACCCCAAATGTGATCACTGCTCCTTCCTCAGTGTCCCCAAAGCGTGTATGCAGCTCTTCCCTGACACACAGGGCACTGGCTGTGTGGTCTCTGTGTGCCTGGCTCTCCCTGGGATCGTGAGCATTATGAGGGTGGAAAGTAGGTCTTATTTTTTGAAACCCTAAGGACTGCTACAAAGCTGGACTAAAGGAGGTGTTCAGGAGAGGTTCACTGCCTTTATAAGGCACCAGCTGTGTACAATGTGCTGCCCAAAGCATTAATGTTCTGATGTTTTAGCAACTTTGTAAACTTTATAAATGTTTTAGCAACTTTATAAACCAGGGTGGGAAAAACAAGATACCCACCCTGCCTGGCAGGGTGAACCAACGAATAAGCAAGATTCAAAGAAACAGAAGAGCAATGAAAGCAAGCGTAGTTTATACCGGTGGTCTCCAGAGTGGGGCATGCCCACCAAATTCATTTGTTCCCAATGCAGGATCAAAATGTGGATCCTCTGTTTACATTTATTTGTATCCTTTTACTTTTCCATGCTTTTCTTTTTTTAAAGTTTTAATGTGTATAATGCACAGATCTGTACAGTAATTTATGTCATATAATTTGTAAATGAATATAATATACATTTAACAGGGCAAGCTGAAAGATGTTTTATTCATATAACTTTGGAATAAAATGGGTTTAAACTGTGCTAGGTGAGAGCCCTGTAGTAGGGGGAGCATCAGAAATGCTTCCTGGTGACGTGGGCGCCTCCCAGCCCCATTTCCCCTTCATTAAGGACATGGCCCCTCAGGGTCTGAATTCCTGCCCAGATGACAGGCCCTTTCCATCCACTACCTGTGGCTCAGCCCCTGCCACCTGGTGCCACCATCTTTCCAAGCCAAGGCAGTGATGCAGGCACACCTGCTCCCGAACAGGGTACTTGGCCTGCCCTGCTCCCTCCTAGGGCCTCACCTCTGCCTGCAGGAAGGAGGGGTGGCTGGAATGGGTCTCCGCTGAAGCCAACCTGGGAGAACAGTTCCAACATGGGGAATGTGGATGGAATTATTTTCTTCAGATTTCCCAACAAAAATAACTTGGAATTTATGTCCTTGGACATGCTGTTCCATGTTTCTGCTCAAATTCCTCCCGCTGCTGCCTAGGAGCCTTTAGATTTGCAAACAGCCCAGTCTTGGCATTTGGAGGTCAGAGCCATCTGTCACCACTGTGTACTTTATTTTAACAGGGATTCTTTAAGTCCCCACTGAGCACCAGGCCTGAGGCTGGGCCTTGGTGATTCCAGATGAACTCAATACAGAAGGGGAAAGGGGCAGGGACCTCTTATTCGTGATTTTGTTGTCATCTTCGTGCTGGGCACTTAGTAAAAGATGAAGGCCTCCCTGCCGACCTGTGAGGGACAGATGATCATTTTCCCATTTTACCAATGAGGAAATCAGGATCTGGCAGGCTGAATGTCTGTTCTCTCCCCACCCCATCACCAGGAGGGATGAGGAATCCTACCCGAGAGGCTGTAAGGCTCAGACTGGTGAGGCCAGAGGAGAGGTGAGAAAGGCCGATATTTGGCTCTGGCCCTGACCCACTGGGAGCTGGCTTCCGGCTCCTCACCTGGCGATGAGGCAGGAGGGTCGCATGTCTCCTGAGGTCTCTGCCAGCCCTGACCTTCTTGGCTCTGTCTGGGCTCATCCAACCCTACCCTGCCTTCTCCATCTTCCAGTCTGAGCCAGGAGCCCTTCAAACGGTGGGCCCCCCAACAGGGGACCTGGCACCACTGTAGGGTTTCTGAGAATTTGCAAACAATGGCGACAGGCAGTTTCCTTCCTAAGAAGTATAGGGAGGCACACGAGCCTTGTTCTCCTCTGTGCCCATTCCACCACAGGTGCAGGGAAAAACTGTCACCCTTTCCTTGGTCTCAAGGCCTCTGTGGCATTCTGTGAATGCGTCTGAAAACAAGCCATTGCAGGGAGGGAAAAATAAGCCGCTTACCCCTAAATGGCTCTCTGAAGCTCTGCCGGCCACCTCCTCCCAGGCCTTTGCAACAGAGACACCCTCCTATGTTGCCAGGGCAGGTCACCCTAGGAATCCCGCGATTCTCTCTTAGGTGTGAGCTTGCAGCACTCCCGGGAGGACAGGCTGGGTCAGGAGCCCGCCTTCTGCTCTGATGAACTCCCACAGACCCAGGTTGGAGAGGCCACAGACTCCCTTTTGCAGCTTTCCCTGGTGGAGGGACAGGTTGAGGGACAGGCTCCAGGCCAGAGGCACTCGGCTTCCATCCAGGGAGAAAAGCTGTGCAGACACGTTTCCCTCACTAGTCACCAGGACTGAGAGCAGGGAACGAGTGAAGCTGGGACAAGCCAGGCCATGGTGCCAGCTGTGCCTGAAGCAAATACTAACAACAGCTATAATTAGCAGTAATGACCTGAATGGCTAGCATACTGTGCTGATGGATTTACAACAGGGGCAGTGGGGCCGTGGAGAGAGAATTTGAAAGGTCTGTGAACCTGAATGGGGAAAAAATTTACATCCTTATTTTCACTAACCTTCCACTGAAATTGAGTATCTCCTGCTCTTCTGAATGTAGTCAACAGGCCTCAGATATTTTAGCAGCATCTGCGACTTGCCAGTAGAAGTCAAAGTTACATTTCATATCACAGTGCACTTGTTACGATATCTGAAATTATTGTTTAAGCTAATCACTGCTTCAGAATTATGGGGGTTGCTAGATCTGTCACTAGATCTTGTTTATCGTGTTAGGAAGAATCTGTGATGTGATACCAGAAATTCTAACTTTTATAAAAATATTGTGATAACTGTATTTCAATGTAATTGGTGTTATCCTATGTCTTCTGTTTCATGAATTTAAAAATATAGCTCTGAGGAGGGATTCAAAGCTTCACCAGGCTGCCTTAACAAGGAAGAGAGGGGCTGCTCTACTCGCATGACCTTGAACAATGCTCCCAACCAGCCAGTGTGGTGGCGGCAGGGCTGGAAGGACCTAGGTTGGCCTGCATACATTTTGGGGGTACAGGTCCCTTTGTTCAAACAAAAAGTTTTTCAGGGGCCTGGCACGGTGGCTCACGCCTGTAATCCTAGCACTTTGGGAGGCCAAGGCAGGCGGATCACTTGAGGTCAGGAGTTCGAGACTAGTCTGGCCAACATGGTGAAACCCCATCCCTACTAAAAATACAAAAATTTGCCAGGCCTGGTGGTGCATGCCTGTAGTCCCAGCTACTCGGGAGGCTGAGGCAGGAGAATCACTTGAACCAGGGAGGCGGAGGTTGCAGTGAACCGAGATCACACCACTGCACTCCAACCTGGGCGAAAAGAGCAAAAATGGCATCTAAAAAAGAAGGCAGGAAGGGAGAAAGGGAGGGAGGGAGGGAAGGAAGGGAAAGAAAGAAGACTAGGAGAGAGAGGGGTTCCTAGCCCAGAGGGCAGAGGGCTCTCACCAGCAGCTCAGGAGTTAAAAACATGGACTTAGAAAGCTCTAGGTTCAAATACTGTTCCACCGCTTACCAGTGGTGTGTGCTGTCCAGCCTCCATTTTCACCTGGTAATTAGGAATCATAAAATTTCCCACACTTAAAGGTTGTTTTGAGTTAAATGAAAAAATGCATGTAAAGAGCTTAGTCTGACCCAGCAAATGCTCAGTAAGTGGCTGTTGCTACCTGAGCCCTTTCTCTGGGGAAGATGTTTGCACCTGCCACAGCCTCTGCCCTCGTCATCGTTTCCCTCTAAGGCATCTCCCCACTGGAGACCACCTCCAGGCTTGTTTTCACCCTCCAGACCTGAAACTCTTAGTTCTTCCAATCCTTTCCAAACATGTCACTTGGCATTCTCGGGGTGTTTTGGTAGCAGCAGTCACAGCTCACCCAGACAGCACGCACTGTAGCTATTATCTAATCACCTAATAATTAGCTTGACATTTATAAAGGGCCTTGAGGGATAACTGCTTGGGATAACTGCTGTTTTCAAATGCGAGGGTACCGTAATTTTGCACCTGTGCCAGGCAAAATGTGAGCAGGAGGGAACAGTGACCCAAACCTCTGCCTGCCCTCAATTGTCCTTAATGTGTTTAAGCAGAAGCAGATTTACCCAGAAGCTAACAGAGCATAAACATCAAGACCCCTTACCTGCACAGTCCTGTGTTTTCTGTAAAGTTTGCAAAAGCAGCATGTTTGCTTTTTTGGTTTTGTTTTGCTAAAGAGGTGCTTCAAAATTGTATGAGCTGCAGGCACCACAAAACCTAACCCACTCCTGGGTTTAAATCAGAGCTGTCTCTTGGATCAGTCCTGCCTGGAAGCCTACTTCTCCTATTGTTGCCATTAAGAACTGGCAAATGGGTTTGGGGCAGACAGGTTAAGGAGGGGGCTGCACTGTGGGCTAAACGTGGTGATTTGCTGGATCAGAATGGAGCTCCAGACTTTCCAGCATTAGGGAGTCAGAGTTCCCTGCTCTGCCACCTGCTGGCTGGAAGACTTGGGTGCAGCCACACAATCTCAGTCCAGGAGTCCTCAGTAAATTGCCATTTAGAAGCCTGGCCTGCCTACAGTACAGCCAGAGGTTACTATGAAGAGCAAACAAGCTCTCTGTCAATATGCTGAGGTGGCTGTTTGGTGGTGACTGCAAAAACACACAAAACATTGAGTTAGGAATTAAAAGGCCAACAGTAAACTCCCTCCCCAGCCTATGGCAAGTAAGTCATGCATGGAATGAGGTACATAGCTTGCGTGTGCCTTACTCGACTAAGAAATAAAATAGGGAAAATACTCCCTAGCCATCATTAGTAGGAGCACAGGTTGTGAGAGGTGAAAGCAGTCATCTGCCCGGACACCTGGGGGGCCACAGTCTTCCCACTTCTACAGCCTCAGGCCTTTGGGAGTAGCCCCCAGGACAGATGACGAGGGAAAGGATATGGCTTTCACCAGGACGTGGAGGAGAGGGGTGAGAGGTAGATAAAAGCTCCCACGGCAACAAGGGCAGGCTCTCATTACTGCTGTTAGTGGCCCCACCTCCCAGCTGGGCTCAGACCCCAGTGCCCTCTGATACCTTCCCTTCTGGTTTCCCCACATCTTATTAGTTAAGTCCTAAAATCCCCACCCTCAGTATCTGCTGCTTCATCCCTTCCCTCCTATTCCTACAGGCCATCTTCTGCTTCTGATCTGAACTGTAGCAGCAGACATCTAACACAGGGCTTCCAACAAATGGGCTACAGGTATGCTAGGGTTTTATCTCCTTGGCCCTGGACACAACCAGACCAGGCTTGGGGAAGCTGGGGCCTCTGGACTAGCATCTTGCAGCCCCGGGAAGCCTCCTTTGGTACTCCCAGTATGCAATGCAAATGTCATCATTTTTATATTGCCTCTATGTGGAAAATCTGGGAAGCGCTGACCTCCCAAGTGCCCCTTTCTGCCCAGTCAGACGCATCCTGGGTTCTGTGGCCAGGTTTATTTCCATGGAGTCCAACTATAATAGTGCAGTTCGCCTTCAGAATGGCAATCAAGATTCTGCAGCAAATGACGGTTGCAGCAAGCCACACCCGGCCACAGGGGCAGGTGAAAAGACCCAATGCCAGGGCCCTTCTCACAGCGTGGTCCTGAGTTGCGATGTGTGGAGAAACATAGTCTGGGAGCACAGCGGACTATGCTCCTTCTCCTAGGTTGTGGTTCTCAGATTCTATGGCGTACGTGCATCACCTACTACACTTGTGAAAAATGCAGATTCCAGGGCCTCCTCCCTTCCCCCTACCCCACCCCCAACCCCCCACCAAAATGTTAAACTAGGGGGTTTGCAACTAGTCCGAGAAATTGACATTTTGGAGAAGCATGATGACTATGAATGCAGGTGTTACACAAACCCTACTTTGAGAAACCGTGCCCCAGTGACCACAGCTAATTGCGGATTTCACCCAGTCAGCCCAAAAGATGAAACCCTGCAGATGGACAGGAATTAGCAGTAAAAACTGTGTTTCAACCTAAAACTTGAAATCAAATACATCGCTTGGAATAATTCCATAAGAATAAGAGATCATTAAAATATGGAAAGTGGTTGAAAGGAAGACCATCTGTGCAAACCAAAGCATTTTCGAGGAACCAAAATAAGTTACTCAGACCCAAGAGCATTCTCCCAGAAAGGCAAACCACATGAAAAATACAAAATGTAATCCTAAAGAAAAAGGAAAGTCTTGAGATTCTGAAAATAAATTTTTTATAATCCATAACCAAAGCAGCCCATTGGGCAGACAAATACAGCAAACTGCTCTCTACAATGTGAGCAGATGGAAGACATTGAATATGCACATGACCAAACATGAATGGCACGAGTTCCTTTAGGGGGTTCCCAAAGTGGAGTGAACTTCATCAATGGCATTATCATCTGCGGTGGGGATGATGCTTCAGCAACAATTCCAGCAGCTCAGGGACCTGTGCTGTCCTTCAGCTGGGAGGCTCTACAGGCTGTCACCACCTTTTCTGATTCCCAGATGGAGGCATGGTCGGCTCACAAGAATACCATAAATTTGTATCAGGCAAGTGGCACTGAACATCCGAAATCAAGAGCGACTTGAAAAATAGAGATTTCACATTCACCATAATGTTATGGGATATTTGACCCTCAGTCGGCAGATATTTGCCATCCTCATGGGTTATTCCTGCCATTTGCTCCTTTACTTCCTTTTGCCCACCACATGAACCATTTCATCACAGTTCGAAACTCTGCTCAGTATGTGGAGTGGAGCGGAGGGCTCAGGAACCATTCTGGGTGGTAATGGACTGTGACTAAATAGAGACCCAGGAGTGACTGCAGAGTCCTTTTAACCAGGACAAAGCTGTGGTTCTTCCCCTTTGCTCGGGGACAGTGGAGGCCAGAGAAGACCAGGAGATGGTTCTGGAAGGGGTGACTCCACCTAGTTTACTAGCACTTTATTTGGGCTGGTTCACACCCATGGGATGGGCGCTCACTGACATTTCCACAGGAAATGTAGGACTTCGTGACCCGCATCAACCTGATATCTCAGTGACCTGGATCAACAATGTTTCAGGGGGAGGTTGAGAATCAGCATAAAGAAGCAGTTAGTGACTGATACGGTTTGACTCTGTGTCCCCACCCAAATCTCATCTCAGTTTGTAATCCCCATGTGTCCAGTAATCCTCACACATCAAGGGAGGGAGGTGATTGGATCATGGCGGGTGGTTTCTCCCATGTTGTTCTCATAATAGTGAGTGAGTTCTCATGAGAGCTGGTACTTTTAAAGTGTGGCACTTCCTCATTCTTGCTCACACTCTCTCCTGCTGCCTCATGAAGACCGTGTCTGCTGCCCCTTCTGTCATGATTGTAAGTTTCCTGAGGCCTCCCCAGCCATGCTGAACTGTGAGTCAATTAAACCTCTTTCCTTTATAAATTACCCAGTCTCAGGTATTTCTTCATAGCAGTGTAAGAATGGACTAACACAGAGATGGAACATGTTTTCAGCTTTTATGTGAGGCTGTATTTTTAACCAGGATGAAATACCTATCAGGGAAAGAAATAAAAAAGCCTCAATGGGACCTTTTAGCGGTACACTAAAAACACATCCTGATATAAGCAACTTCAGCAAAGTCTCAGGATACAAAATCAATGTGCAAAAGTCACAAGCATTCCTATACACCAATAACAGAC
>NW_012101254.1:804118-811022 GCF_000951045.1 Mandrillus leucophaeus
AAACCAAACACCGCATGTTCTCACTCATAGGTGGGAATTGAACAATGAGAACACTTGGACACAGGGTGGGGAACATCACACACCAGGGCCTGTTGTGGGGTGGGGGTAGTGGGGAGGGATAGCATTAGGAGATACACCTTATGTACATGATGAGTTAATGGGTGCAGCACACCAACATGACACATGTATGCATATGTAACAAACCTGCACGTTGTGCACATGTACCCGAGAACTGAAATTATAATAAAAAAGAAAAAAAACACATCCTGATAAATGCAAAATGGTGAAGTTTTAAGATAAGCATTGAGCTGGAGCCGAATATTGCTGTCATAGATACCCTTTGAGATACAATAATAAATAGGAAATTTTGTTTAAATGAGTAATAAGCATTACCCTTTTATTATTAAAGTATTTAGTGGTCAGATTTCTAGTCTGCCCTTATAGTGCAGGAATAATGATGTCTTAGCATGGTCTGCTGTGAGATTGCACCTTGCATTTCACTGGGTGCTGTATATTTACAACACTCACTAGAAATCCACACTCACTGAGACCAGCACACACTGCCAATACAGGCTTCTCATGATGTTGATGTTGTCCATATTATTAATCTTTCCTTTCTCTTGAACTAAAACAATTCCTTTTTAACTCCTTGATATAAAGAATTCCCAACCAGGACTTCCTGAAAGCCTCATGGCACATATTAAGTTAAATAACTAAAAGTGAAAAGTAGCTCTTACAGGTTAATTCTCCCCACCTGAGCGTAGGATCTACCCTGAGACTGCAGCGAGCATCAGCCTACACCCAGGTGCTCATGGGCTCTCAGAGAAGGGGTCTTGGAAGCTGTAAAAACGTCAAGCCAGACAAGCCATTGCACTCAGCAGAGGAGGGAAGCCTAAGAGTTACAAGGTATTTCAGGCTTTGACTTGATTATGTAACCCTGAATAGAGCAACTGATCATCAACTGACCAATGGTGATTCAAACTGGCAAGTTTAAACTAAATATGCAAAAGGCATTGCTATACACTGAGAAGAAAGTGAAGGCAAAGGTGTTACAGCCAGAAAGTGCTGAGCATGGGCGTCAGTGGTCATGGTGGGCTACCCGAAGGAGGTGGGGTGTGCCCCAGACCTGCAGAATCCTGCAGGAGTGGGTTGACTGACTAGAGAGACGAAAACATTGACCGGTTGCGGGGGCTCATGCCTGTGATCCCAGCACTTTGGGAGGCCAAGGCAGGTGGATCACGAGGTCAGGAGTTCGAGACCAGCCTGGCCAATATGGTGAAACCCCATCTCTACTAAAAATACAAAAATTATCTGGGTGTGGTGGTGCGTGCCTGTAGTCCCAGCTACTCGGGAGGCTGAGGCAGAAGAATTGCTTGAACCCGGCAGGTTTTAGTGAGCCAGATCGCACCACTGCACTCCAGCCTGGGCGACAGAGGGAGACTCTGTCTCAAAAAATAAAAAGAAAAAAGAAAGCATTAGCACTGATTCCTTTGCAATTCCTGACCAAACACATCCCTCAGAAGCAAGCAACACAGTTGAGTAAACTAAAAGACAGCCGAGGCAAGAAAGGGACAATAACTCGGCCCTTGTGTCGTTCATGAATTTTATCTCACTGGTGAAGATCCTGAAGCACATCATTCTGTGACTGCCCTAGGTCACATTGCTGGCTGATGGTAGCGTCAGATAAGCAAGGGCAATTCCAAGTCCCATAAGACCCCATGGGCCCCAACATCTCTTGTAACATGAAAGAGCTGCCTTCCTTTCTCCTGCTAATAGGAGAGTTGGGTTTGGCTACATAGTGAGGAGTTTGGCTTGGTTAGATTCTTTGAGCTGTCTCTGTTATATTTTGTTCTGAAGGGTGATATGGTTTGGATATTTGTCCCCTCCAAATATCATGCTGGAATGTGACCCCCAGTGTTGGAGGTGGGTCTAGCAGGAGGCATTTGGGTTATGGGGGAGGATCCCTCATGAATGGCTTGATGCCCTCCCCATGGTAATAGAGTTCCTGCTCTATTAGTTCACACAAGAGCTGGTTGTTTGAAAGAGCCTGGCCTCTCTCTTGCTTCCCTCTCACCATGTGATATGTCTGCTCCCCCTTTGCCTTCTGACAGGAATAAAAGCTTCCTGAGGCCTCCCCAGGAATGCTGATGCCATGTTTCTGGTACAGCCTGCAGAACCTCTTTATAAAATTACCCAGCCTCAGGTATTCCTTTATAGCAGCACACAACAGACTAACACAAGGGGTTAGTGGAGGAGGGAAAGGGCAAAGAAGTCACTTCATTTTTTCCCTGGTGGTAGAACCTAGATGCAGGCAAGAAAACCCATGCCCCTGAGCAGCAGTGCCATGGCCCTCCCACGTGGATCACGCTCCTGTTGCCGCTAGAACAAGTTCCCACAACCTTAGTGGCTTAAAGCAACACACATTTACACCTTAGAGTCCCTTGGTCAGCAGTCTCACCGAACATCAGCAGGGCTACATTTCTTCCTGGAGCCTCTCAGGTAGATTTCGGGTTTTTTGCCCCTTTCTGCATCCTCTTGCTTGTGGCCCCTTCCTCCATCTCTGAAGCCAACAACAGCCGGTTAAGTCCCTCTCACATCGCATCCCTCTGACCTGCTCTTCTATCTCCATCTTCCACTTTTATGGACCCTTGTGATTATGCTGGACTCACCCATCTAAGCCAGGATATAATCTCCCAATCTTAAAGTCAGCCACAACCTTAACATTATCCATAACCTGAATCAAACATAACATATTTACAAGTTTCGGGGATTAAGATGTGGACATCTTTGCGGGGTGCAGGCACTATTCCACATCACAAATGCTAAGGTCAGAGGATAGCATATATTTTTTATTTGACAATCCCCTGACTTGGTTTGTAATTTTAAGTATTTAGAGACACGGTATGTGGCCTCCATTTGCACGCTTGCTCTAGGTCTCACAAATGTTGGGGGTGCTCTGGTGGGAGCAGCGTTTGTCCCAAGGTGACTGTTGCCACGGCAGGTCTTGATGGAGTGGGAGGCACCGAGTACTCAGCTTTGGCCAGCAGCTGCCCCCGCTGGAAGCAGTTTCCAAGGTGCCCCCAGCCTGTGGGCCTCCAGAGGAGCAGGTCATCTTCCTTATCTTATCTCTGCCTCAAATCCAATTCTCTGCTCCCAAAACTTTGCTCTCTTTACAAAGGCATTTGTCCCCCCCCAAAATAAATTTCCAGTTCTTTTCGCCTTCTACTTTTACATTAAAAAAGGGAGACACAAGGAAAGAAACATCCTACTCATCCCAGCCCTCGTAGTACAGACACATCGAAGCATGCCAAGCTCTTCCGGAAACCAGAGCATGGCTGACATCATCCTGCCCACATCGCTAAGCAACTGTGGGATCAACATCTGTTTCCATGGAGATATCTCATCATCACCATTCGCCAGGCAGAGCTGAGAAGTGCACCAGGAGGAATGAATATGCTGGGCTGTGCCAGGGAATAACAAAACCCAGTGGCCGTGAGCAAAAAAGCAATCACGAGGGTGAAAGGAGGATTGAGAGATGGCGAGGAGGAGGAAGAGAGGGAGAATGGTCCTGAATGGGGTTCAGCAGGGAGTCACTGGCCAGAACCAGGCCAAGGTGGACATCACCAAGCCCAACCCTCTCATTGCCCGAGAGAACCCCAGTTTCAGACTGCTGCTCTGTCTTGCACATTGCTTCACAGGCCATGCTGGGGCCAGAACCCCAGCTCTGTGTCTCCTAGCCCGGGATTTGTCACCTTTAGAATGAAGGCACTGAGGAGCAAGGATGCTCTGTCTCCTGTTGGTTCCAGGCAAGCACAGATGGTTCCTACTCCTTTTCCTCTGCCCCTTGCTCTGGTCTGCCTAGCATAGTTCCTTCCGAGGATAGTGGCTCCTGCTCATCCAAGGCACCCCCTGTCTCTGCAAGGCATGGCCTCTGATGTGAAGATGGTGGAGGGGAACGGAAGGGAATTGACTTTACTGAGAGCTCACTATGTGCCAGGCACTGTGTCTCGTGTTGATTATAGGCCATCTCTATTCATCCTCAAATTCCTCCTGTAAGCACTAGAATCTCATTTAACAGGCAAGGAACTGAGGCTCCTCTGAGTTCTTATTCACTATAATGATAAGAAAAGCAAACACTTAGAAATCATGTACTATGCACTGGGTATTGTTTGAAGCTTTTCCAGCTATTAATTCATTTCATCTGCACACCGAGCTGTGAGGGGAGGAGTATCATCTCTCAGTTAAATAGATGGCAGGGGGAGGATTTGAAGCCTCGAGTGACCTTCCCACTGTAGTCAGCTGACCCTACTGTCCTCACTGAAGAGAACGGCTCAGGAAGTTCAAGTCAGGTTCACTAGAATGAGCTGATGATGGGCTGGATGTTGGAACAGGAAGCCAAGTGGGATTTTTCCTTGTGTCTCAGAATTGTAGCCAGTGGCCAGAGCTGACAGTGGAAAGCACTGAAGACCCAGCAATCCTGAGTTCAGAAATCCACCTGCAGTGGGGCTAGCTCCCACCTACAGACCCGGGGAGAGATCTGGCTCCCAGCAAATGCCAAGTGCTCTGCCTGCCTTCCCACTGGCAGTGTTGGAAGAGCCAAGGCCTCCCAGGGAGGGCAGGGGTTGTGGTGAGAGGCTACTCCCCTGAGGCCCAGTGAGAAGGCCTGAGATTCCCTTGTTCCTGGGGTGTCTGCAGCAAGGGAGGCCAGTGGCTGGTCCCCAGGCTGCGCCAGTATTCAGCAAGCCGCAGACCCAAAGCCAGCGGTGGAGCTGACGTCAGAGCCTCGGGTGCATTCTGGGAATACGTGTCTGACACAGGGCCTTCCACACTGTGGGGAAGAAGAGGACCCATGGCTGGCTCCCTTAACATTTTGGGGTTCACTTGGACCTCGAGATCAGTGCCTACCTCTGGTCCAGAGATTTCCAAAGGCGGAGGCCTGGTGATGTGGCCTTGGCCAGCAGGGCTCAAGAGCAACAGAGATGGAGGGTGTTTCTGGGACCGTACCCATTCTTCTAGCTCTCAGAAAGTCCAGATGAACACCCTAGAAGGTCCCTGGGGTCTATGTAAAGGGATCCTGGGGTCGGCACAGAGCAGGAGCTGCATAGGTCACTGGGGCAAGTAACGGCACTCCCAACCCAGGGTGGGATTTGTGGGTGCTCATTTGCTGTCAGGGCCGAAGGTAGACACAGCTGCCCTCTGGAGGAGTGTGGGACTCAGCTACAGAGGGGACCATGGGGAGCTGACCACGAGCCCCAGAAAATGTTGTGTGCCATCTATGCAGAGAAGACCACCTCATCAGCACCACCAGCATTGGCCAGAACCAAATGAAGCCAGGGACACCAGGGAGAGAGAGACAGAGGGACAGAGATGACAGAGACAGTATGTGGTCTGCAGCACTTGAAATATTTACTGTCTGACCTTTACCAAAAAAGTTTGCCAACCTTATTTGTAGCCTGACTGGGTGGGGGTGCAGCTCTAAACAAGGTAAAAGATTCACATTTTAAATTCTATATAAATCCTTCTGTCACTTGTTTCTTTCGCTCAGCATTGTGTTTTTAAAACACCACTGCTGTAAGTGAATATATTACAGTTTATTTATTCATTTTCCTCAGTGATAAATATTTAGGTTGCTTTCGACTTTTTGCTATAAAACTGCTAGAAACATTCTTGTTCATGTCTCCTTGTGCCCATGGGTGAAGTTTCTTGGAGATATATACTTACAGGTGGAATTACTGGGTCGGGGAATATAGACTGCTCCAACTTTATAAACTGTTGCCAAATTGCTCTCCAAAAATGTGGTATCAGTGTATGCTTCCACCATAAGTATTTTCAAGTTCTCTTTACTCCATGTCTTCATTCCACTTGGTATTGTCAGCATTTAGAATTTTTACTAATCTAATCATGTGAAAACAATATCTCATTATGGATTTAATTTGCATTTGTCCGGACATAAAGCGGGTGTGCTTTCTCTTCTGTTCATATCTTTTGTTCATTTGGGAAGCTATTTATTTCTAGGCATTCTTTATATATTCTGTATATTAATTCTTTTTTAGTTTTATGGATTGTAAATATCACCTCCCAACATGTGGCTTGTGCTTTGCTTTGATTTTGATGTTTTGTGAGCAACAGAAATGTTTTATTTTAATGTAGTCAATTCTCAACCTTTCTCTAAAGTTTATAACCTCTGTGTCTCTTTTAGAAGATTATTTCCTGCACATGTCTATAATTCCAGCACTTCAGGAGGCTGAGGCAGGAGGATCACTTGAGCCCAGGAGTTTGAGACCAGCCTGGGCAACATAGGGAGACCCCCATATCTACAAAACATTTTTTAAAAATTAGCCAACCATGGCACACACTTGTGATCTCAGGTACTCATGAGGCTGAGGTAGGAGGATTGCTTGAGCCTCGAGAGGTCAAAGCTGCAGTGATTTGTGATTGCACCATTGCACTCCAGCCTGGGCAACAGAGCAAGGCCCTGTCTCAAAAAGGAAAATAAAAGAAATTATTTCCTGGCTCAATTTGATATAAAATTATCTTATAACACATTTTTAAGCTCTGCTTTTCCCATTTGAATCTCTAATCCATCTGGAAATTATTTCTTTGTGCCTCAGTAAATAAACATTATTATTTTTTCATTGAGATAACCAAATATTACCATCATTTGCCATTGACTTATAGTGACATTTCTGAAATATGTTTAGTTTCCACTTGACTATTGATCTATCCATGTGCCAATACCACACTGCTATAATTTACTATATGTCTTAATATCTGGTAGGAAGAGGTCACCCATTCCTCTTCCAAACACCTTTGAAATTTTTGGTCCTTTGTTCATCCAATTAGATTCTACAGTTGACTTTCAGGTTCCATAAAAAACAATGAGATCTTTATGAGGATTGCATTG
>NW_012101254.1:811467-811982 GCF_000951045.1 Mandrillus leucophaeus
GCCATGGCATTAGTGGTACCTGAGGAATGTGAGCAGAAAAGCAAATGGGTCCTGCCCTCTGGCCCCTGCCATATGGTTGCAGAGGACTTCAAAGTATTAGAGGGCAGCCAAGAGAGGGAGAGGAACCTAAGTTTCTGAGTCACCAACAACCAGGAACACCCACTTTGAAACTTCTATGTATTACACAGCAGACTGAAGTCTGATATGGCAGTTGGCTCTCTAAGTAATATACTATTTGGGTAGAGTTTTAACTGTTTTATAAAAATTATCTTTTCTGGCCGGGTGCAGTAGCTCATGCCTGTAATCCCAGCACTTTGGGAGGCTGAGGCAGGCAGATCACTTGAGGACAGGAGTTCAAGACCAGCTTGGCCAACATGGTGAAACCCCGTCTGTACTAAAAAACACAAAAGTTAGTCAGATATGGTGGTGCAAACCTGTAGTCCCAGCTACTCAGGAGGCTGAGGCGGGAGAATCACTTGATCATGGGACGTGGAGGTTGCAGTGAACCAAGATTG
>NW_012101254.1:812032-812546 GCF_000951045.1 Mandrillus leucophaeus
GCCATGGCATTAGTGGTACCTGAGGAATGTGAGCAGAAAAGCAAATGGGTCCTGCCCTCTGGCCCCTGCCATATGGTTGCAGAGGACTTCAAAGTGTTAGAGGGCAGCCAAGAGAGGGAGAGGAACCTAAGTCTCTGAGTCACCAACAACCAGGAACACCCACTTTGAAACTTCTTTGTATTACACAGCGGACTGAAGTCTGATACGGCAATTGGCTCTCTAAGTAATATACTATTTGGGTAGAGTTTTAACTGTTTTATAAAAACTATCTTTTCTGGCCGGGTACAGTAGCTCATGCCTGTAATCCCAGCACTTTGGGAGGCTGAGGCAGGCAGATCACTTGAGGTCAGGAGTTCAAGACCAGCTTGGCCAACATGGTGAAACCCCGTCTGTACTAAAAACACAAAAGTTAGCCAGACATGGTGGTGCAAACCTGTAGTCCCAGCTACTCAGGAGGCTGAGGCGGGAGAATCACTTGATCATGGGACGTGGAGGTTGCAGTGAACCAAGATTG
>NW_012101254.1:813936-815414 GCF_000951045.1 Mandrillus leucophaeus
TACATTTTCTCTTTCATCCCTTCATGTAGTGAATGACTAGATAATCTAATATTAACTCATCTTTACAATCCTGGGCTAACCTTGGTCATGAAGAATTTCTTTTATACATTAATTAGTTTCTTTATCTCATAATTTGTTTAAGATTTTTGCACTCATGTTCATAAGTGATGTTTGTAATTTTATGTTCTCTTATTTTGTTGGTTTCAGGATGGTTTTGCTAACATTATTAAATGAGTTAATTTAAGGAGCTAATCTCATCTGTTTCTCATCTCTTGGACAGTTTGTATTTTTAAAAGTATATATCTAGTCCTGAAATTTTATAGGGAGAAGGAAAGAGAATGACTAGCCTATTAAGCCATCTGGTGAGAGTTTCTTCTTTCTTTTATTAGGTAATTATTTAATTTATTTAAATGTATGTTCAGATTTTATATTTCTCCTTGAACAATATTTTTAGTATTTTCTCTGAGGTGTCTATTTTGCCGAAAAGTTAAATTTATTCCCATAAAATTGTCCATAATTATCTTGTTTTTTAAAAAAACTCTACATTTTTGTATTTTTTTTTAATATTGTTTATTCATGCCTCCTCCTTTTTTTCCTTGATAAGTCTTACTGGAGACTTTTCTACCTTATTCATCCGTCCAAATAACCAGCTGTGGGCTTGATTGATTTTTCTCTAATGTATATTTTAATTTCATTGTATTGATTTCTGCTCTTAATGCTATAATTTCCTTCCCTCTACTCTCTATTTGGATTTACTCTATGGTTCCTTTTCTTATTCTTAAGTTGGATATTAGCTTGTTAATTTTTAGTCTTCCTAACTTGCTAATATAAATACTACATATCTCTGTCATTTCCACCTTAGCTGGATTCCACACCATTTTGTTTGTTTGTTTGTTTGTTTGTTTGTTTTGAGATGGAGTGTCTCTTTGTCACCCAGACTGCAGTGCAGTGGCACAATCTCAGCCTCCGGAGTAGCTGGGACTACAGGCGCCTGCCACCACTCCCAGCTAATTTTTTGTAATTTTAGTAGAGACGGAATTTCACCCATTAGCCAGGATGGTCTCGATCTCCTGAGCTTGTGATCCGCCCGCCTCGGCCTCCCAAAGTGCTGGGATTACAGGCGTGAGCCACCGTGCCCAGCCTTCCACACCTTTTATGAACCATAATATTTTTACTTCAGTTCTAAGAATGTCTACTTTCCATTATAATTTTTTAATCCATGAATTACTAGAGGTGTGTGGTGTGTGTGTGTGTGTGTGTGTGTGTGTGTATGTGTGTGTGTGTTTTAATTTCCAAATGTGTGGGGAGATTTGTGTTATTTTTTGTCACTGATTTCTAACTTAATTTTGTTGTGGCCAGATAATATGGTTGGTATGATACTGATCTTAAGAAAGTGGTTGAGACTTGTTTGCCTCATTCATAGATAATTTTTGTAAATTTTTTCATATAGATAAATGGATATATGAATGGATGGATGG
>NW_012101254.1:815464-834907 GCF_000951045.1 Mandrillus leucophaeus
TGGTTCCTTTTCTTATTCTTAAGTTGGATATTAGCTTGTTAATTTTTAGTCTTCCTAACTTGCTAATATAAATACTACATATCTCTGTCATTTCCACCTTAGCTGGATTCCACACCATTTTGTTTGTTTGTTTGTTTGTTTGTTTGTTTTGAGATGGAGTGTCTCTTTGTCACCCAGACTGCAGTGCAGTGGCACAATCTCAGCCTCCGGAGTAGCTGGGACTACAGGCGCCTGCCACCACTCCCAGCTAATTTTTTGTAATTTTAGTAGAGACGGAATTTCACCCATTAGCCAGGATGGTCTCGATCTCCTGAGCTTGTGATCCGCCCGCCTCGGCCTCCCAAAGTGCTGGGATTACAGGCGTGAGCCACCGTGCCCAGCCTTCCACACCTTTTATGAACCATAATATTTTTACTTCAGTTCTAAGAATGTCTACTTTCCATTATAATTTTTTAATCCATGAATTACTAGAGGTGTGTGGTGTGTGTGTGTGTGTGTGTGTGTGTGTGTATGTGTGTGTGTGTTTTAATTTCCAAATGTGTGGGGAGATTTGTGTTATTTTTTGTCACTGATTTCTAACTTAATTTTGTTGTGGCCAGATAATATGGTTGGTATGATACTGATCTTAAGAAAGTGGTTGAGACTTGTTTGCCTCATTCATAGATAATTTTTGTAAATTTTTTCATATAGATAAATGGATATATGAATGGATGGATGGGTAGGTGGGTAGATAGATAAATGTAGACAGACAGACAGACAGACAAATGGAGAATGCTGTAATTTGTTATAAGGGAATATGAGAAAAATGTGTATTTTCCAATTGGTGAATGCAAAATTCTTCATGCATCTATTTAAATCAAGTTTGTTACTGGTGCTGTTCATTTCCCAGTATCCTTACAGGAGTTTCATGATTTAACAATGATGAGATATACTGAAGTGCTAAAGGAACTCACTGTGAATTCAGATTTCTCAATTCCTCTTTTCCGTGCACTTAGGCTATGTCTATCTTTTCTTGTAGTGGTATATATAGGTAGATAAGATTTCTTTTTGTTAGCGTTTCATTGGTGTATATTTTTCCATCCTTTTACCTTTTGGAGTTCTTGGGTTTTTCAGTATGTTTCTTTGGAGTCCTTAAGTTTTTTATATGTCTCTCATCAACAAAATATAACAGACTGTTGTTTCTTTGTTTCAAATAGTCCAACAATTTCTCTTTAAACTAGAAACTTTAGTCCATTTACATTTACTGAGATGATTAATAAATTCAGATTCATTTCTAGCAAAGGCATGTTGGTTTCTATATATATTGCTTTTTAATTTAGTTTTGTTTTTTCAAAGTTTATTGAGATATGATTGACATACAATAAACTGCACAGATTTAAAGTATACAATTTGATAAGTTTTGACATATGTATAAACCCATGGAGCAATTAGCACAACCAAGATAATGAACGTATCTATCATTCTCCTGAGGCTTTCCTATTCCCCATTGTGATTTCTCCTTCCCGCCCTCCCCAGGCTCCATCCCTGAGCAAACACTGATCTGTTTTCTATCACTATAGATTAGTTGACATTTTCTAGAATTTCAGATATACATAATTATGAAATATGTACTCGATATTGTTTAGCTTCTTACATTCAGCTGTAATTACTTTGTGGTGGGCCATGTTCATTCCTTTTTATTGCTGAGCAGTGTTCTGTTATGTAGATATTCTTTAATGTGTTTATTCGCTCCCTTGTTAATGGGCATTTATTACAGATAAAACTGTTAAGAACATTTGTGTACAAGTCTTTGTTACAGACATATGTTTTCATTTCTGTTGGTAAATACTTAGGAGTGCAATGGCAAAGTCACATAAGAGATATATGCTTAACATTTTAAGAAATTGTCAAGCTGTTTCCCAAAGTGGTTATACTATTTTATATTCCCATAAGCTGTGTATAAGAGTTCTACTTTCCTCCATATTTTTACTAAAACTTCGTAGGGGCAGTCTTTTTAATTTTCTCTTTTCTAATAGACATGTAATGGTATTTCACTGCAATGGTTTTACTTTGCATTTATAATATAGTGATTTTAATTTGCATTTACCTAGCTACTAATGATTGTTGAGCATCTTTTCATGTGTTTATTTGCCATCTATCTATTTTCTTTGGTAAAGTGTCTGTTGAAGATTTTTGCCCATTTTAAATTAGGTTTTTAGTTTTATTATTGAGTTTTGAGAGTTTTATTTATTCTGTATACAAGTCCCTTATCAAATCTTTGCTTTGCAGATACTTTCCTCCAACCTGTGGCTTTTCTTTTCATCCTTTTAACAGTATCTTTTTAAATGCAGAGGTTTTTAATTTTGATGAAGTCAGGTTTATTAATTCTTTCTTTCATGGGTTGTGCTTTTGGTGTCATATTTTTTAATGTCTTTGCTAATTCAAATTTACGAAGATTTTCTCCTATGTTTTCTTCTAGAGGTTTTATAGTTTTAAGTATTACATTTAGGTATATGATCTATTTTGAGTTAATTTTTATATATAATGATATATATGAATTAAAGTTTATTTGTTTGTTGTACGCAAATGCATATCCATTGTTCCAGTACCACTGAAAAGTAGAGACCTTATTCTCTCTCTATTTAATTTTGGGTAATTTCTGTTGCTGTCTTGACTCACTCACAAGCTCTTTACCATGACCTTCCATCAAGTACTTTTGAAACAGAATGGGGGAAGGAGATGACCTTTCTTAAGGGCAATAGGTTTAAAACTTGGGTAATCTACTCCCACTGGAGGACAGGCACAAAACTCCAGCCACTTCCCAGACCCTTCTCTTTTACAAGGAAAAAGCCTTAAGATACTGGAAGGATAGGAAATCAAGGTCCCGGGAGAAAATCACTTTACCTGGCTGAAGGTAAACGCAAAGGTCATTTGACGTTGGAGGAGGGGTCAGAAATTCTTCTGCTCCTCATCTACTACTGGTGAGGCAAGAAGCCCACTCAGTCCCAGGATTCTGTACCGATACAAAGCAGAGGTCTGATATCACTGGAGGTGGGACCATAGTGAGGCAGACAGCTCTCCTCTGTCTAAGATGCCCCACAAGTATGAGGCAAGGTATAGATTCCACAAAAGGGAGAAGCAAGAATTATGAGGGGCAGGTGCACAGAGCCTGCCTAAGACTAAGACTAAATGGGAAAAATGGAGAACCCCTCCTGCCCCCAATATGAGCCTTGTGCTGAGTAATGAGCAATAACAGAAGAACATAGAGGGCTTCCCTCTGTGGTGGAGGCATGCAGGGTCCCCCTGAAAGCTAAGCAGGAAGTAGAAATACTAAGAAAAATCTTCTGGCTCCCCAGGCCCTATACTAGATACAAGATATTAGCAACCCACCACTGGAGGAATTTGAAGTATGTGTTGCCCTAAAGTAAGTTATTACAACTACAAAACTAAAACCCAGCACAACTACCGATTTTAATTGACTCAACCCCCCACACTAAGAGCCTGGCAGATACAGAGGGATACCTACTTCCTGGAATAAACACAGGTTACCTCAATCTTTACTGTAATTCATACACAGTGTTTGGAACACAATTTTTAAAACTACAAAGACACCCTCATACACACATTTACAAGACACACAAAAAAGTCAGAAAATAAACAACCTATTGTAAAGAGATAAAACAATTCACAGAACCAGACCCAGAGACAGTACAGATGCTGAAACTATCAGGGGCTTTAAAATAATTACGATTATTTGGTGGAAAGGGGTCTAGTGGAAAAGGTGGACAACTTTTGTGAACAAATGGAGAATTTCAGCAGAGATAGAATTATAAAAGATAATCAAATAGAGATGCCAAAATAAAAAAAAGATATGCAATTTCTTGAAGGCTTTTAAGCAGACTGTATGCAACAGAGGAAAGAAACAGTGAAGTTAAAGATAGGTCAATCAATAGGAATTATCCAAATTGAAACACAAAGAGGCAAAAAATGGAAACAATAAAAATAACAATTGAGAAAAGCATCCAAAAGCTGTGGACAATATCCATATCAATGATCTAACACTGGGACCCCAGAAGAAAAAGAGAGGGAGGGCCGGGCACCATGGCTCACGCCTGTAATCCCAGCATTTTGGGAGGCCAAGGCAGGCAGATCACCTGAGGTCAGGAATTCGAGTTCAGCCTGGCCAACATGGTCAAACTCTGTCTCTACTAAAAATACAAAAATTAGCTGGGTGTGCTGGTGTAGCACCTGTAATCCCAGCTACTCAGAAGGCTGAGGAAGGAGAATTGCTTGAACCAGGGAGGCAGAGGTTGCACTGAGCTGAGATCGTGCCACTGCACTCCAGCCTGGGCAACAAAGCAAGACTCCAGCTTAAAAAAGAAGAAGAAGAAAAGAAAGAGAGGCTAGAAGAGAACTATTTGAATATACAATGTCCAAGAACTTTCCAAAATTAATTAAAAGCAACTCTCCAAAATTAATTCATAGGTCCATGAATCTTAGCAAACTCCAACAAGAATAAATAAAAACAAAACAAAAATTAAGCTCATCATAGTCAAACCACTGAAACCCAAAGATAAAGATAAAATCTTGAAAGCAACCAAAGAGGAGGGTATCATGCAAACAGGAGTAAAAGATTAGAATTACAGCAGACTTTTAATCTCTGCAATCCAGAGCTAGAAAAACATCTTTAAAGTGTCGGGGAGGGCAGGGGCAGGAAACCAAAAACCTGTCAGTTCATAATTTTATACCCAGCAAAAATAGTTTTTGAAAACAAAAGCAAAATAAATACTTTTCAGGCAAAGAAACCTGAGGGAATTCACTATAAAAACTTGCAAAGGAACTTTTGCAGACCGAAGGAATATATCAAATGGAAACTTGGATCTCCACAAAGAAATGAAGATTGCTGGAACTGGTAAAAATGAGGGTAAATAGCAAAGACTTTTTGTTCCTTTTAAAAGTCTCTTTACAACAGGTAAAATGTATGACAAAAATAGCATAAAGAATGGGAGGAAGGAAATTGGATTATACTGTGCTAAGCTTCTTACACTACTGTTTAATGGTGTATTTGAAGCTGTTTATTGTAAACTCAAGAGCAGGACTATAAAAACAAAAGTAAAAATGGAGATGTGAGTCACAAGTCAAAACGTATCTGTTGAAAATATATAGTTAATACAATTATTTTAAGTGAAGAAGAGGGGTAAAAAAATATTGGAAACAAAGTAAGTTTTGCTAATTGCCTTCTCTGTAACATGTGATAATGAAAAAAACTGAATAGTTAGGCAATAGAAGTATATGCATATTTAACATGGTGAAGATAAACGCCAAAAGATAATTCCATAAACCAGGAGAGCATTGTAGAGGAAAGGCAAAAGGAGGCATGCTAGTTTTATTCTTATTTACAGAAAAGAACTAATATATTCTGCCTAAGGAAAGCTAAAGCCATTACACAAAGCTTTAATCTTAAAGGTAAATACTAGAAAAACAACAACAATTCACTTTCTTAACATGAGAAGAACCACACACACAAAAGAAACAAGGCCAAAAGGAAAAAGAATAAAATAATAAATAAAGGAATAAAGAAAGAATAAATAATATAATAAAAGCCACAGGGTAAAAAACTAAAAGATAAGTAAAAATTAAAAGTAAAAACAAGAAACATGATATAAAATTATATGACAAAGCTAGGCGTGGTGGCTCACACCTATAATCTCAGCACTTTGGGAAGCTGAGGCAGGTAGGTTACTTGAGGCCGGGAGTTCAAGGCCTGGCCAACATAGTGAAACCCTGTCTCTACGGAAAAAATAAAAATAAACATAAAAATAAAATACAAAAATTAGCTAGGCATGGTGGGGCACACCTATAATCCCAGCTACTTGGGAGGCTGAAGCAGGAGAATTGCTTGAACTCGGGAGGCAGAAGCTGTAGTGAGCTGAGATTGGGCCACTGCACTCCAGCCTGGGCAACAGTGAGACCGTTTCAAAAAAAAAAAAAAAATTATATGACAAAACCCTAAACAAATGTATTTGTCATATCTATAAATGTAAATGAGCTAAATTCACCTCTTAAAAAGATTTCGGATAGACTCATAGAGCAAAACCCAACTCTGTGCACCGTACAAAAGGCACACCTAAAACCAAATGATTTAGGAAGGTTGAAAATGGAAGAACGGACAGCGTTACACTCGGTAAATGCCAGGAAGAAAAAAATCAAGAATCACGAAGTTAATGTAAGGAAAGGGAGGATTCAGAAATCACTATACAAGACAAAGACACTTTATAATGCCAAGAGTTATAATTCACAACTCAGATGTAAGAATTATGAACATGCAGTCAACATAGTAGCAAATTTTATACAGTAAGAATGATGGAACAAATCAGGAGAAATTGATAAACACCCATAACAAGAGATTTAAATTTATGTCTTGGTCTAGGGCAGATCAAGAAAACAAACAAAAAGAAACAGGTCAAGTTATAGTCAACCTTAGTAAGATCATAGGGCAAGTACTGTACCCTAATACTAGAGAACACACCTTTTCAATGTCAAGTGAAGATAAACACTCATGAAAGCCTTACATTAAGCCACAAAGGGAACCTCAATAAATAATATAGGTGATGTTCTCTAGTCACAATAAATGTAATAAAATTAAAAATGAATAACAATATCCTGAAAACATTCCTTTCATCTGAAAATTAATAAACTCCTTTCTAAATTAATAAACTCATTACTCTTAGGTTAAAGGGGAAAATAGAAACAAATAGAATTAACTATGTGTATTAAAGAAAAAGTACACATGTTAAATCCCATAAGCATATAAATAAAGCAGTGCTCAGAGGAAAATTAATAATCCTTGACAGATATATCAGTAAAAAAAATATAAAACAGGCGAATAAGATTCAATTCAGAAAGAAAAGGAAAAACAGCAGGAAGGAAAATATAAAAACAAAGTAATTAATAACAGAGAAACATAGGACCAATACATAAATCCAAAATGTGATCCTTTGAAAAGAGTAAATTGAGAAATGAAAAAGAAGACACAAACAACAAAGAAACAGGGGGAATAAACATAGAAAGGAAAATTAAAATAATCATGTGAAACCACTTTGCATGCTATTAAGTGAATATATCCTAAAACCTGATATAATGGAAGTCAATTTGGGCTGGTAAGAGAAAAAAATTAGATAAATTGAGCAGAGTATTTGAACAAATAATGATTCACGAATTGGGCAGTCCTCAGAACCAGGAGAGGTTCAGAGAGCTATACTTAGCAACGTGAGCAGGCAGTATTTACAGATAGAAAAAAGGAAGTGACACACAGAAAACACTTGATTGATTACAGCTGGGCATTTGCCTTAATAAGGACATGATCTGATCAGTTGGTAGCCTGTGATTGGCTAAAGCTCAGCTGCTCTAATTGGCTGAAACTCAGATATTTTTACAGGAATATACTCTTCATTAAGTTGCAGTTTGTTTACATACAAAGTTAAGTTGCAGTTTGCTATGTGGGAACTCAAAGTAGGAAGGCAGCCTCAGGCCAAATTTAATTCAATTTAACAGGGCTCAGAGGGGTTGCATGAGTAACTAGTAGAGCCAAGACTGGATACAGTCTTGTGACTCCCAAGTCAAAGTTTCTCGAGCTCCCAAGTCAAAGTTTCTCGAGCACGTCCACTGTCTTCTGCCTGCAGCTTCCTTGGACAAAAGCTGGGAGATCCGGATCCTGTCTAGGGTCTGCAGGAGGAGAAATTGGCAGAAAAGGCTGGCTCTGGATTTGTTGAGCCTCTGGAAAAAACCATCATTGGCATCAGGGACCAAGAGGCCTAGCTAGACAGAGTCCTCCCTCTTTATGGAAGCCCCAGCCTGCCCACCAGGATCATCCAGCACACAGTGCACACCACCCCACAGCTTTCTGGCTCTACTGGACTCTGACCTCTCCCCTTACTCAGCCTGGACTGCATCTTTCGTCTGTCTGGGGTCCTCAGGACAGCACTCACTTCTGCCACTTCCCCACCTCGTCCGCTTCTAAGAGCCAGATCCCAGCCAGCTGTAATGCAGGCCACGTTTCCTCAAGAAACTGATACAGCACCCAAGAGGTGAGGGGCAAACCAGCATCCCCAAACCCAAGTGTGGAGTCCACCCAACAGAGAGTGGGCTCCAAGAGAGCTGGAACGTGGATCAGCAGCCCATAAGGATGCAAAATCAAGGCCAGGCTGACAGACACCACAGATACCCACCATATTGGGTTCAGTGGAAGAGAGAGTTGTGGAACAATGCGATTAGTGTAATCTACTTTGTAAACCTTTTTTGCTGATTGTAAAAGTAAGATGATGGAGGGGAGAGAGGAACACATGAAGTGAAAATATATTTTCCTATCACCCAGGAATCCCCAGCCTCTGTTTCTAGGTGGCAAGCTCAATTTTCATGTCTGCTGTATTCTTATTTTTCCATATATGAAATAGCATGTAAATGTTTATAAATAGGTTATACATACACATACTTTATATTAAAATTTCACACCAAATGGAGCCGTTCATTAATGTGTTCATTCAGTCTTCCATTTTAAATGGATTGGATGCCAAAGATCTGACGATGAGTAAAACTAGGGCCAGTCCCTGCTCCCACAGAGCCCAGTGTGGATGCGACCATCAAATATCCACACAAAGGAAGGTATAATTAGAAACTGAGATCCAGTGAGGAAACACATGGGAAAGTCTCAACAGTGAAGCTTTCCACAGTGGCAGCCACAACTGTCATTGTTTAAGAGACAGTTACCAGCAAGCTGGGCATCGCAGACCTGGCCATCAATGCATTCTCTTCAGGCCTCTACTCTGCTTCTGATTGAGAACCAGAGCTGTGACTCACTGCCCTCCACCATCTGCTGGAGGGGCTCAAATGACTCAGCCCCACCCCACCCCATCCTCCAGGAATGCTTCAGAGGAACAAGAGACAAAATTATTCCATGTGACTCAGGCCCAGCCTGGCCCACACCCTCTGCCCCTCTGTGCCTGAGAAGCAGTGGTGGCCATCACCATGCCCCTGAAGGACACACCTTTTCAGGTAAGCAATGCGCTTAGGGAGATTGTCGTAGCCTGTTTGGGCTGCTACAACAAAAACGCCACAGACTGGTTGGCTTAAATGACACACGTTTACTTCTTACGGTTTTGGAGTCTGGGAAATCCAAGATCCAGGGAGATTCAGTGTTGGCTGAGGACCCACTTCCTGGCTCAGAGGTGGCCATCTCCTCACTGTGTCCTCACATGGCTGAAGGGGTAAGAGGTCTCGCTAGTGTCTCCTTTATGAGGGGACTAATTCTATTCATGAAGGCTCCACCCCACCCTTGTGACCTAATCACCTCCCACCTCTGCATGCCATCACATTAGTGAATACCATGCTAGGATTTCAACACACAGATTTGGGGAGGAAGCAGCTCCAGAGAGGGATCCTCACAACACAAGCTGTGATGAATTTCTCAGGGTGGAGCTGAGCTTGCCAGTGGAGCAGTGAGGAACCATGGCTCCACTCCACCTCCTCCCTTAACAGGGCCCTTCTGACCACGCCTGTCCCCATGAGTGTCATCTCTGCAGAGAATCACAAATCTGAGTCTCCAGTCTGCCAGAACCTCAAACTGCATACGTCAGAGCAGTACCCACCATCCCCTTCCAGAGCCCGTTCCAGAGCCCAGCACTGCCTTGCACATCTACCTCCTCGAATGACTCTACCTTCTGTTCTGAATCCTAATCTTGAAATCCTGGAGTTCACTTCAGCTTCTTCTCCCTCTTCTTCACTCTCCTCACCTAATCCATGATCAAAGTCAGTCACACTTACGATTTTCTTCCCAATTTGCCCTTTCCTTGCTTTCCCTGCTTCCGCCTTCTGGGCCTCTCATGTTCTACAAGGACTCTCTCAAGAACACTTCACTGGCCCTACTGACTCCAAGTTACAGACTTCTCAGTGTGCTCAAAATATTTTCCTAAACACAATGAGGCGGGAATTTCCCACCATCCATTGGCATCGCTGGCATCTCCTCAGGGTCTACAGCAGAGACCACAAACTCCATGGAGGGCAGGCAGATGACCAAAGGGATGCAGGCCAGGGCGAGTTGATAAAAGGGCCACCACAGGGAGTGGTGAGGACTGGGGCAGATTGGAGGATGCTTGTCCTGCTTAGGAGCAGCCACTGCCCAGCTACAGCTAAGTATAGCTGCAAGAGAATGGAGACCCCAAATTGCCAGACTTTTTAGACTTTCACAGGATGCAAGAACCCAACTTTGTCTATGAAATCTCTTTTTTTTATAAAAGTTGGTGACTAATTCCCATGTAAAATACTCTCAATAATTCCCTTATTCCTGCCATTTGGGGCCCTCTCTGGTCTGGGTTTACATACACTTCTAGCACCATCCTCCCTGTTTATGGCCAAAACCATGCCACACTCCAGGACACTAGGCTCTTTGCCATTCCCAGGACATGGCTTGCCTGGCACATTCCATCCCCTTCCTTGCAGATGCTGTTCCCTGTACTGCACTGTGCTATCCCTTCCAGGCCTATCGAAATCCTACCCACCTATGAAGGGTCACCTCACTACCACCTCCTCCAAGGACCTTTCCCATAGCCCTGAGACCAATGACTCCATTCCGCTCCACTTTGTGCTTCCCCTGCATGTTGTACCCCTGCCCCAGTGCAAGACACAATCTGACCTGTTTATCTTTGGCTGTGCATGTACCCATCACCCACACGGTTGGAAACAAGAGTGCAGACACTGTGTCTTAGTCACAAAGCCTGCACATGGTAGGTGAACTAGAGACATTTCAGGAATGCTGCTAATTAGAATTTAGGAAAGGGGACTGATGCCACAACAGAGCATGGACTTGGGAATTTGGGGTGTCCATGTCTTTGCACAAGTAGGGTCTTCTCAGCATGAACTTCCTGATCTGCACACCCAATGTCCCTGAAGCCTCCAGCCCCTCTCCCACCCCATTTTGTGTGAGGTGGAGCCCAGCACTCTGAGGAAGTTCTGAGTCACTGTCTGAGCCTCGGCCTAATGCACTTTGCAGGCTTTGTCATTAGTAACCTGGCCCACTCCTTGCTTTGCAGTTCCCCCTGGTTTATGGCGAAAAACATCTGTATGAAAGCGGGCCTTGCCAAAGTGTTTGCAGCTACTCCCCATTCCTCCTCCTGCACCTGAAGTCCTGGTCCCCTTCCGGCTGTTTATGACTGTTTGCTGTGGAAACGACTGGATTCATAGCCCAGGAGGGAGCAGGTGCAGAGGCGATAGGAGAGCAAATGAGTTCACTCAAGTCAATGTGCCTGCTTCTCATTCTGACCCTGAGGGGCAGGGAATGCGGGCCAGACCAGTTAAGGGAGGATGTGGAGCAGGATGAAATGCAGGCTGCTTTTCCTGGAGATGTGAGCTGGATGTGAAATGGCCTCCAGATGTGGGCTGAAAGGTCCTCTAAAGTTTGAAGCTGAGCTTTTAACAGTCTCCCTATGGGGAACCAGAAAAGTCCTCAAGCTAAGGAAGCTTTATTTGTTTCATTGCACACAGTCCTGGTCTCACAGTTCCCACCACTGTGTGAGCTGCTGGGCCTGGGTTCCTGAACACCCACATGGGCCCTGGCCATTTGGTCATCCAGGAGGACACAGAGCCATCCCACCTGGTCAACTTGCTGCGGAGGCGGGAGTTTTCACCCCTGTGTTTGGTTAACATATAGATGAGAAGGGTTGTTGTAAGGACCAAGTGAGAGGGTTTGCTGGGCACTGGGGAACACTACACAAATGCAAGCAATCAACTCACTAATTATTGGTGGTCGTGTTCATAGGCCAAGGAGTTGTCTGGAAGAGAAAGACACAACTTACTAAGGAACCAGCCCCTGCTAGGGAATGCTTTTGTTCAGATCTTTCATTCAACAAGCTATTTTTAAGCTCCTACTATGTGCAGGGCATGGTACTGAGCTCTGCAGGAGAAAAAAGTGCAAGTTAGGGGTCCTGTTCATAAGACCCTTAAAACCTACTAGCAGAGATAAAGCAAGTGCTACGCTAATGAGAAAGGAGCTAGGAAGGGAGGGAGCACTGGTTAGTGTGAGAAGGGCACTTGTGGGGACAGCAGACAGGAGTTTGGAGTCTCCTGTGCAGCTACTGGGGAGGGTTGTTGGCGAGCAGAGTGCAGAATGGGAGCAGTGGAGACGGCGGAAGGTGGAGGGGCAGCTTGAGTCCATGAGAAAGGTCCAGGAAAGCTGCCTCTTCAAACACATCTGGCCACTGGCTTTGTGTCTTTAGCAGTTGGTGAGACTCCTTTTGTGGGATTCCCTGAATAGAGATAGTAGCTGGCAGCTAATGAAAGAGTTGACTGATGAAATGGAGATCTCCTGCTTTTGGGCCAAGAGTCTGTTTCATTGCTGGCATGGAGTCACAGCCCAGTCATGGACAGATGAAAGGGTCATCCCCTCAACACCATCTTTGGGAGTCCAACTCTACCAGGTCCCTGGCACTGGGATGTTAACCAGAAGGTCGAGGCCAGAACTAGCTCTTTCTGCTCCAAGAAGTAGGAGACTTTTCCTCCAAGCAAATAATCTTTCATTCTCGATAGCTAGAGCTTCTATAATCTCATGAATAGTCTTGCTGTTTTTTAACAGATGCCGGGTAGTTCTAATAATCCTTCTACTCGAGCTCAGAACACTTGCTACACAGTAAGAATTTAGCCAGTTTCTCCTTGATAGTTAGGAATTGCTATCTTGACCAAGCTGAGGCTCAGATCTTCAACCGCCATCCCCTCTCCCAGACTTGTGGTGAGTACTTTGTCTTCTCTGGAGTACCCCTTGCCCAGGAGTTGAAGGGCTGACTTTTGCTGAAGGTGGAGATGGTAATCTCAATCCTGACATTAGAGAGTTTAATGATTGCTTTAAAGACTCCTTACTTAAAGTTCCCATAAAATCTAGCAGGTTTATGCAAATTTAGCTCTCCTTCCAATTCCCTACCCCTCATCTTACGCTAGAGTGTTTGGGAGCAGGTCAGTAGATCAGGCACTACTCTGACCCAAAGCCACACATTTAATGAAGAACAACTTCATGGTTCAAGCAGCATCACATGCTTTTACTTGATCAGCTTCCCAGCACTGCTAATAAAAGCTTTACCCAAAGAGAAGCCTCATGTCCTGAACTAACTACACCCAGCACAACAGCTGTCAGGTCAGATGAGGCCTGTACTCCATGCAGCCTTCTCATTTCAAGCTAAGTGTTATCGATCTCCATTAGCTGCTTCTGTGATTAACTGCATACTTTTGCACAAGCACTCAGTAGGAATGACTAACCCCATGGAACATTCACATCTGAGGGAGACCAAGTGCTTCTCAGTGTGATCCCCGTACCCTCTGAAAAGCACAGTGACATGGAATCTGTTCCCCATGGAGAGTTGTGTATGACAGGTTCGGGGAGGGCCAGCGCGCCACCCATGGTCATTTCACGAGCCTAGGGAGTCACAGACATCATCAGCCACCCCTCCCCACCTTCCTGCTGTTTGCATGTTCTTTGCCAGGTGCCACTTTTCAGTGTCTAGGAATGAAATTTAGTTGAACCAGGACCATACATTTCTCTGGAGTGATACCAACAGATGATTGTCAAATGACATAGGGACCTCAAATAAAATGAACCATTCCTTTCTGAAACAGCCAACACCTGCTTTCTAGGGGCATTCAGAGTTTGAGCCTCATTGACCATATGGCAGAATGGCTTCTACAATTTTATTATTGATCATGAAAAGTAGCCTTTTATTTTCCCTCCCTCTTTCCTTTCCAGGCTCTACTGTGGAATGAGTTCGTGTCCACTGATCCAATCATGGCTTTCATGATTTTTTTTTTTTCACCTCAGCTATCTTACCCTTTGCCCCTATCTTTTCCATCACTAAAGGCCTAACTTCTCTAGTTTATGAGGCTCTGATTAGAAGTTCTCTGTGAGCATTTGCTCTCAGCGTCCTGGGTGGCCTTTGGAAGTCTCCCTTCATCCTGCCTTCACAGTTCTGCGCATGGCTGTTCAGGGTGGGAATAAACACTCTCTCAGCCAGGGGTGGCATGACAGTCCCAAGGGACAGGGTGCCTGGTACACAGTAGGAGCTCAATAAGAGTTGCTGTTGTGTGGCCTTGGATGAGTCACCTGCCCTCCCTGGGCACCACTTTTACCATCAGCTCTCATTTTTGCTAATAATGATGATGGAGGAAAAAGACAAAGAGAAGGAAGAAGAGAACACTAAGAGACACATACGAAAGAAGATGTAGTGCATGATATAGTGGTTGGGGGAAAAGAAAGAAGAAAGAGAGGAGGATGGAAAAGCCAACCTCGAAACATAAGAACATAACAAAGAGGAAGATCTGCAGGACCGCAGGAGTCCCACAGGCACCCCTACACCAAAGGGCTCCTGGATTCCAAGTATTTGCTACATGGGAAGGAAAGTCCCCAGCCTTGTCTTTCCTTTAGCACAACAATGGAGCCCTCCTTCCACTCCTGGAAACATGAGAGGTCACATCTCATCATGTCTCAAGCATGTCTTCTCATGTCTCATCGCCCTCCACCTTGCTAGAAGAGGGATTTGTGAGATTTGGGGTGTGGGAACCTGGCCTGGGAGAGTACTGAGAGATTCGACACCCTTTAGTGCTGACTTCTGCCTCCCTCCAAAGATCAGAGCCTCCAGGTCATGCTGATGCAAGAGCCAGAGCCTAGACTGAACACCAAGGGTCCTGATTCCCCAGCTAGTTCTTCATCCTATCTCCCGACACCCTCTACTTATGAAGTAACAGCTCTTAGCCCTTCCATTTGGAGACGGCTTTCAAGTCATGCCCACATTGACCATTTTCAATAATTCACCCTGGGAAGTGGGTGTCATCTCCTCATTTTGCAGATCAAGAAGCTGAAGCTCAGCAGGATTAACTGACTTGCTCAAGTCTTGAATTCTGCCTCTTTAATACATAGCTGAACTACTTCTTTATGGCAAACTCTGCACCATGCTGAGCTCAAAGTGGCTTAAATTGGGTCTTGAGTCCTGAGTCGAGGGCTCAAGGACTCAATGATGCATTGATTCTTCCCTTGGTTCCTGGAAGTCTTCTAGCTCTAAGGAGACATTGGCTGCTGTCTTCAAGCTCTGTGACTTGTCTCTTCCCAGGGCATTGTGGAGGAACCTGGAGCCCTTGGTACCTACCTGCTTGACCTGGGGGCTACAGGATATGCCTTAGGCTGTGACTCTTAGGATTCCATAACAGCCTCATCAGCACTTTGTGTGCCTGACTTCCATCTTCCAGTCCTGGCCTGGGGGAATCCATTTTCCTACTGTTCCGGAGACTTCCACACTGAGTGTCCAGAGGGCTGGACTTCTACAGAGGGTTTTTTTCCTATGGTATGGGGATACCATGCCTGTATAAGGTCTTGGCCCTGGAACTTTGGCTACCAAGATGTCATAATCTCTTTATATTTGAGTCTTTATAAAACCAAAGTTTCTTCCAGAGGTGATCCCATGTCACAATGTATACCAAAAGCATGACTTGCACCTTTGCATTTCTCCAGCCCCTGGGGTGAAACAACAAAGGGGAAGTTCATGGAGAGGTCTATGGAAAACTGATGCCTTCATCTGGCTACCTTCTCTGCAGGTCCACAGTCAATCTTCTGGTTGAGGGCCTGGAGCCTTTACTAGTCAGGAGCACCAGAAGTCAGGGTGACAAGCTAGATGGGAAGCAGAAAAGAGCGAGGACAAGCTGGGACCTGCCAGACACATTTGCATCTGTTTCACACCATATGCAACCATGACAATCATTCAGAGAGTAATGGCCTCTATTCCACTTTTGTCTTCCAGATCTCATACCAGTTGCCATTTGGCTGACTCTATATGGCTCCAATAACCTGGAGCTTTACAGGGAAGATAATTCTGGGAGTATAGCCCCCAGCTTAACCAAATTAACACAGCACCATCCAACATGGTGTACTTTAGCAAATCACTTCCCTCTGAGTCTTTACTCCTCTTCAGTAAAACAGGGGAAATAATACTAACAATAATCTAACTCAGACTGTTGATTAAATAAGAAATATATGCATAGTCTGGCATATTCTAAGTATTCAGTGCTGATATGGTTTGGCTGTGTCTCCACCCAAATCTCATCTTGAATTGTAGTTTCCATAATCCCCACGTGTCGTGGGAGGGACCGGTAGGGGGTAATTTAATCATGGGGGGTGGTTACCTCCATGCTGTTCTCGTGATAGTGAATGAGTTCTCACAAGATCTGATGGTTTGATAAAGAGTTTTCCCCCCACTTTGCTCTGCACTTCTCCTTGCTGCTGCCATGTGAAGGACGTGTTTGCTTCCCCTTCTGCCAGGGCTGTAAGTTTCCTGAGGCCTCCTTAGCCATGCTGAACTGTGAGTCAATTAAACCTCTTTCCTTTATAAATTACCCAGTGGTGGGTATGTCTTTTTTAGCAGCATGAGAACAGACTAATACAAATGCATACTATTCTGCTTATTATAGAAGAAACTCATACATGCTTGTTGAATGAATAAATTGGAACCCTTCGCAGAGGTATAAAGGGGACAGGAAATAAGTCACCAGCCAGAACTTCAGCGCCAAGCTTCCTCTTGTGGGAAGCTTGTGACCAGAATAAATCTAGAAAATGTCTGTTTAGACATCATCTGGGTGGTCTGGCACTGAGAATCAGGATGGGCTAGGGAGCTCAGCCCCACTTCACCTACCTCTATCAGTTCAGCTCTTCTAAGTCCAGATAAAGGCTTCTCAGGAGACCAAGCTGTCCAAGAATCAGAAAACCTGAGTTCTGGGCTGGGCATGGTGGCTCCCACCTGTAATCCCAGCACGTTGGAAGGTGAAGACTGGCGGATCACTTGAGGTCAGGAGTTTGAGACCTGTCTGGCCAACATGGTGAAACCCCATCTTCTACTGAAAACACAAAAATTAGTTGGGCATGGTGGCAGGCGCCTATAATCCCAGTCGCTTGGGAAGCTGAGGCAGGTGAATTGCTTGAACCCAGGAGGCAGAGGTTTCAGTGAGCCAAGATCACACCACTGTACGCCAGCCTGGGCTACAGAGTGAGACTCCATCTAAAAAAAAAAAGAAAAAGAAAAAAAGAAAGGAAAGAAAACCTGAGTTCTAGCCCTAGATCTGCATCTCTTCACTGTGCAAGCATAGGTAAGTCATTCATCTGCCACCAGTCTATGTCTTCCCATCCAGTTGGACCAGAGAATCTGGGTACCTTCCTTTGCTGTCCCTTCACAGGGACATCTGGATGAGATGACAAAGAGAGCTGGTTTGGGAAAACAACTTCAGGCCACTCTGTAAGGACCAATTATTCCACCTCATGGTCAGAATGAGACTACTGCATATGTACGATTCAAACTAACCTCTACAATACATCCACTCCAAAGTTCAATTATAGAAAATCTATCTGAAATGTAAGACGGTAAGCCCAGAGCCCACATTAATTACCAAAAGGTAAGGGCAGGCAGTGATATTTTTTGATCACCTACCACGAATCATGTGTTTTATTTAGGTTATTTTATCTTTTGTACAGTGGCCCTGAGCTGGGTGTTATCTCTACTTTCCAGCTGAGGAAACTGAGGCTCAGAAAGGTTATGCAGCCTTGAGATCTGCCCAGGCTCAAGCAAGGTCCCATGATGACATTGGGGTTGAGTCCAAACTGGCCTTGCCCAGAGCCTGTGCTGATGACAAGGCCTTAGGAGATGTATAAGGTGCCACTCACAGACAGGAATGAACTTGCATCTCTGTTGAAGATGGAAACTCAGGCTTGTGCTTTGCTGACCAGGCAGGGCAGAGCTGCTGTTGGTCCCTGGAAGTTGAGTCATGGTGGTAAGTGGTCAGGAGTACACAAGGGGAGAAGCAGCACCCAGGATGAGCTCATTATATGGTGTCAGCTAAGCACCGAACCCTGAGATAGGGGCTCCAAGGCAAGGGGAGGGTTCCTCACTTTCTATCTTCAGTGGCCCAAGGAAAAGGAGGGGAAAGAAGGCACCTTTATTCCTTACCCTATGGCCTCCTTGAAGGTCTTGCTCCATAATGGGAAGTTTGCCAATGTGGGACACTTCCTCCCTCTGAAATTCTCCAAGGTTGCCTGGAATTTCAGAGATAGGAGCATGTTATCCCCTGGGTATCTGCAAACAGTGGGTGGAATGGAGACCAGGTGTGGCCACAAGGGCAGGGTCTGGGGCCTGAGAGCCCAGTGCTTGCCTTTGCCTGGGTCTGCACACAGCAGGTTTTTGACACACCACCGAGAGCTGGTGGGATGGATGGGAGGAGGGTGAAGTCACCAGGCCACAGAACAAGGAATCCAAGGGAGAGATTCCATAGCAGGTTTGGCAGCAAGTAGGGAGTGTAAGATGCTGGTGCTCCCTGTTTTGTGGTGAGTAGTGGCCTTCGCCCAGGTAACTGTCCTGAATTCATGAGCTGATCCCTCATTTCTACTCTAACCTCTATAGCCCATCCTTCATGCAGCATGGGAGTGATCTGTTTATTTAAAACATAAAGCAGGTCATGTCATTACTCGTGACAGCTCTCCAATAGACATACACTGTGCAGTGGACATTTTTCATAGCTGCCTCCAAGGTCCTTTGTGAAGAGGCCCTGCCCTCCTCCCCTCCAACCACTCTCAGCTCAGTGGCTTTGCCACAGAACTGCCCACCCTCACGGCCTCCAGCCACAGCGGGACACAGAGGAGACTCCATGATGCTGGCTGAGTCAGTGAGCAAGTACAGCTGAGATGCTGATCAGAGTGTATCTGCCCATCCCGATATCTTCCTATCCCTTCCTGCTGAACAAAAGACTTCACTTTGGAGCCGCCCAGTTCTGCACATTCTCCTGCTAGCTTTAACCAAACTCCTGCTTCCTCCTCCCAACATCTAGAAGAGGTTCTTAGGAGGCTTCTCCAGTCCACCCGCCGTCATGATGCAGTGAGCACTTGAGCCCCAGAGAGGGAAAGTAACTTGGCCAAGGTCTTTCACAGAGTTTGGTGGAGGTGCAGCCAAGTCTGGTGCTGGCTGCCCCGCTGGAGGGCAGTGCCCCTACTGCCCCTGTAGCCACAGGGCCTGGGCTGCAAAATCAGGGGATGTCCCAGGATTCACAGCAGCCCAGAGGGGCCCCTAGATGGAGTCAGTGGCCTCATGATTCCTCTGGGGCACTGAAAGGACCTGGGCCCCAAAAGGCTGAGACCCCACATGGGATCAAGTCCAGCCTCAGAATGCCCTGGTTGCCGGATAGTTGTGCTTGGCTGAACTTGAACCTCTGCTCCCAGGGGCCTCTGAGAACATCTTGAGGCAGCCCCAAGGAGGACAGCCTCATGGTTCTAGGGAGCGGAGAAAGCAGGGGGGGAAGCTGAAGAGGAGAGAGGAGGGGACTTAAGCTCACTGTATGGTGGGAGAGAAAGACCGTTTCAGCGGCAGCACTTCACAGTTGGCCAAGGAGGCAGTGGGTGGGGAGGGG
>NW_012101254.1:834957-895825 GCF_000951045.1 Mandrillus leucophaeus
GGGAAAGGGGATGCAGCAACCTTTGGAGCTTTACAGGGAGCCTTGCCTTTGCAGCTGACCAGTCCATACGTGAAGGGGTGAAAGCAGGGACCCTGGAGCCAAGTCTGCCAAATCTTTCCATCTCAGCTCAAACTCTGCCAATTAGTAACTCTGTGACCTTGGTCAAGTCACTTACCCCTTCTAAGACTCAGTTTCCTTACCTGTAAAATGGGGATAGCAGTAGTCCCTATCTGCAGAAGGCTGTTCCTTGGTAGCTCCAGTGAACCATGCTGACTCTGGGACAAGCTTTGACCAAAGGTGACGTAAACGGAGGTTTGGCAAACATTTGCACATCGGAGCTCATCCTTTGGAATATTCCTTCTTAGAACTCAACCACCAGGCCATGAGAAGGCCCAAGCAGGCACGTGGAGAAGCCTGTGGGGAGGAGAGTCAGGAACCCTGGCCAAGAGCCTCGCTGAGCTTCCAATCAGTGGCCAGCACCGCCTGCCAGCCACATGACTGAGGCCACTGCAGAGCTCACCCAGCACCACAGGAGGCAGAAAAAATGCCTTGTCAACCCACAGAGCTGTGAGATAATGAGTGATTCTTGTTATGAAATCACCAGGGCTTTGGAGGTTTGCTACACAGGAATAGAAAAACTCAAACACTGTCTCATAGAGTGATAAGGAGGACTTAAAGAGATGATTCACGTGTACACAGCACAGTGCCTGGTGTAGAGCAATACTCTATATATGCAGCTATTATTTGCACTGTGGTCATTTGATCATCATAGCAAGCTGTGGAATAGTGACCCTTATTGCTGCCCTTATACAAATGCTATTAAGTAGCAAGCATGATACTGTGCAGTTTGCAAGTCGTTTTCTCATATGTTATCCATATCATGGCAACATGAACTCTGAAAATGTTAAGGGCTGTGCCCAAGATTACACAGCTCCTAAGTGGCTGAGCTGGATTCAAACACACACCTCCATAGCCCAAGTATAGTGTCAGTTAACCCAAACACTGCCTCATGGGCCACTGTGACTGGTCTTGGATAATATGCAACAGTACAGAGACTTAACTGCTCCCCAGAAAAGCTGACTTGGGATTGCGTCCTAACTATGTGATCTTGGGAAAAAACTTAAGCAAGTCTTAAATTCCACATCTGAGAAAGGGACATAATATGCTTGGTCCAGCTTTTCTCCATCACTGAATGCCGCAAGATTTGAATCAAAGAATGGGCGGAAAAGGGTAATGGATTTTTTAAATATATTTTTATATTTTTTTAGAGACAGGATCTTGCTATATTGCCCAGAATGGTCTTGAACTCCTGGGCCCAAGCCATCCACCTGCCTCGGTGTCCCTAAGTGCTGGGATTACAGGCATGAACCACGATGCCCAGCTGATTTTCTTTAGTTTTCTGTAAAATTCCTTGGCAGGGTCTGACCTCCTTCCATCATTACAGCAGATGTACATCCCAAACAGGACAATTTGGAGTACAAATTGGTCTGTGTGCCCTGTCCTCTGATCAGGGAGAGCCTGGAAACATCTGGCCCCCAGTGGTGAGCTGAGGGTGGAGGGTGCTTTTGGCCAGCCCTGACCGGACCTGACTCTGGCCCTGGGCCCTGGGCCAGAGGTATGGTGGATAGAAGCTGCCTTTTGTCCTGCCTAACACTACCCCCATTTGGATATTTGCAGGCCCCTCTCATGGCTCATATCCCCTGACCTTCTTTTCATCCGGCAAAGAACCGTGGTGCACTGGTCCGGCCCCTCCCCTGCTTGATATTTTCCTTCTTGCTCTCAATGAGAAGTTTGTGGGATGCTTCTGAAAAGTGAATGGGAAGCACAAAGCTTGGTTTAATGACATTCTCCCTTGGTGGAAAATTTGATGGCATCTCTTGCCTCAACATATCTAAGTAAAGACAGGAAGAGAATGAATGAACAAACCATGTGAATATCTGGGAAAAGAGTGCCCCCAGCAGAAGGAACTACAGAGCAAAGAATCTTGAGGCAGGAGCGTACACTTCTCTCAGCTGCCCTAAATGCTGCCATCTTACATAGCCAGAGTACAGTTATCAAGCCCAAGAAATTAACATTGACGCAATATGATTAACTTATCTACAGAGCATATTCACATTTCGCCAGGATCCAATTCAGGATCCCACATTCCATTTAGTTGTCATGTCTCCTTAGTCTCCCCAGTCGACAACCATTCCTCAGCCTCTGTCTTTCTTGACCTTGACACTTTCAAAGAGGGCTGGCCAGCTGATTTGTAAACGTCTCTCAATTTAGGCCTGAAGTTTCCTCAGGATTAGATTAAGTATTTTTTGCAAGAATGATGTTGTGTCTTTCTCAGGGAGTACCTGACATCAATATATCTTAGGCCTGGTGGTGTTGGCCTTGATCACTTAAGACAGTGTTTGCTAGACGTCTTCTCTATAAAGTTATTATTTTTCCCTTTGTAATTAATCCTAGCTCCTGGGGAGACACTGCAAGGCTATGCACATATCACATTTCTCATATATTTTTACTCAATTCAGTATCCATCAATGATTCGTGTCTGCAATGATTATTACTGTGGTGTTTGCCAAATGGTGGTTTGCTATCTCCATCATTTTTCAACATTTATTAATTGGAATGCTACTATAAGGAAGAGTGGCTCCCTCTCCCCATTTACTATGTATTTAATTTTTTGTTACTATGAACTTGTGAATATTTCCTGTACCCTGTGGGTGATTCATTCTATCATTATTTATTTTGTTGCTCAAATTGTTCCAGCTTTGATGTCTGGGTATGCCTTTAGGTTGGCACCTGTGACCTTTCGAAGTGCCACATGGGGAGCTTTTCCGGATACTAACACCCAGCTTCACATTCTGATATCCTGATACCATCCTTCTGGAGCGAGGTCTGGCTTTTGGACATTCCCACAGCTCTCCAGGTAGTTCTATTATTTAGCCTGGGTGAAATTCTTTGGTGTAGCTCAATGTCATCAGTTTACAGATGAGGAAACTAAGATGCAGAGAGCTCGGAGATGGGAAGGGACGTGCTCAGTGTTACAGCTGTGGAGTTAAGGGAGCTGGTCCCCCAGCCCTGTCTCCTGATCACCAGGCCTGGCTGTCCCCAACTCCTCCCTGTCTTTCACAGCCCCGGCTGCCAAATCACATACCAGACACGGACATCCAGAAAGCGGTTCTTACACTGGGGACACCTGTTGTTCCACCCCAAGACCTTTTCAGGGGGTCCATCAGGTCAAAACGGTATTCTCTGCTCTCTGATTGGGTAGCGTCAGGGGAAATACTAAGATGTTATTTGCCTTTTTCACTCTCATTTTCTCAAAAGTGTACAGTGGAGTTGTGCAGAGGCTATATGACATGCGATATTCAGCAGGTTGACTGTGGAACAGGTATGAGAATTTAGCCTCTAGCAACCCAGACATTGAAGAGACGGGCAAAATGTAAAACAATGCCATACTTCTTGCTACATTTTTGTTTTGGAAAATAGTTATTTTTGATAAAAATTAATCATTTACTTTAACATATTGTAACATTTATTTTAAACATATACACATATATTCATAAACGTAAATATATAAATATACGTAATATACATATGAATATTTGTTACAGTAAATATTGATGGATATAATCCACATAAAGTTCTTTAGAGGCTGCAATAATTTGTAAGTGTGTAAAGAGGTCTCAGGACCCAAACGTTTTTTCTAGAATATTCTAGAAATGGTTTTCTGCTTTTCTAGAGTATTCTAACCAAATGGGACATAACAACTTGTAATACAACAGGACCTACCCTCTACCACCTTCAAATCCTTTGGCACTGCTGGAATCTCGGAAAATCTCCATCACCCCTTGATCTATCACCACCTGTCCTCGCCCTAATGGAGTCTATTTCCACCTGGGCCGTGTGCTGCGTGAGAACAGCAGGCTCCTCATCTCTAATGCCTTTTGCAAAAATAAACACAGAAAGACTGCGCAGAATGCACGGGCAAAACACAGTGCACTTCACATGCGTGAAAAAAATAGATATTTCAAAATTAAACTATTTTTAAAGTTTCTGAGAAACAACAGGACAACTGAAATATCTGATAAGCCAATTAGGCTTTGAAGAAGCTGTATTAGAAATGTAATTCTCAAGTAGTAGCTGGAGCTCAGGAGTAGCAGAGGAATTTCAGCCGGAGAAGAGAAGTCCTTCTTTAGCATCCACATTCCTCTGGCTAGTAGGAGCAGTTTGTGCTAGTGAGTCATGAGGTGTTTTAGCCCCACAATTTAAGGAGGCAATGAAAAAATTCAAAGCTCGTGTTGTTGTTTAGTTCAAACAAGTTAGAGGGAAAATAAGTTTCTTGAGCACCAGCTGTGTGACTGGTACAAATATGAATAAGATCCAGTCCTGACCTTCAGGTCTGTGTGGTCTCCAGGAGACAGGGGAGAGGCCTTCAGGACAGCATAGTGGGCTCCATGACGCCAGACCGCACAGTGAGGCCTCTTCAGGAGCGGGTGCCACAGCTCAGCCAGGGCTGCTTACAGGCTACAAGCAAGGGAGCATCATTCCTCGAAATCCACGTTCTCCAGCCTGGCTGTGCGTGAGAATCACCAGGGAGGGTGCCTGTCTTCATTCTGGGGTTGGGTGGGAAGGCTGGCTGCCTATAGTTTTGAAAAGTGCCCTGGGTGATTTCCATGAGCAGCCAGGGCTGAGGACCATGATTCTAAATCAGACTTTCCTTAGCCTACTATAGCCACCAGCAAGGACCAGTTGCATAATTTGCAAGACTTGCTGCAAAAACAAAATGGGAGGTCCTTTGTTCAAACACTATTGAGAAATTCAAGACAGTGACAGCAGAGCATTAAACCAAGTGTGGGCCCCTTTTGAGGGCAGGGCCCTATGCAAATGCACCAGTTGCACACCCATGAAGCTGACCCTGTCTCCAGCCACTATTCCCCCCACAACTTCCCTAGAAGGACCCATGGCTGACTTCTCATCCTCAGTGGCTCTCCTGAGCAGAACCCCGGGCTGGCTCATCAAGGCAGCTGGCTCTCCAGCCATCATAGCCTCAGGATGAGTGAAGTCATCTCCACCGGAAGAGGCAGGCGGGGGACATCTTCTTGGCTCTGCGCACCCTTCTCCTTCTTGGAATGATCTCATGCTTCCTCAAAGCCCGTGCCTGCTGTCGCCTGGCTGAAGGCCCAGCCTCACATTTGTCACTGTGCACTCGCACCCCCTGAGCAGTCCACCCCCTTCCTCGGCCCACTCCCTGCTGCCGGAGGAACCAACCCTGAGGAACCAAGTCTGCCGCTCCCTTCCCTGGCAGGTGCTGGCCATAAGGGGTTATTTCTTAGATGGAGTTTCAATCTTACAGGATGAAGAGCTGAAGAGAAGGGCCCTTTCTCCAGCCAGCCCATGGGATAGAAAATTCCCATTGTCAGCAAGGTGGATACAAATGGTTACAGGGAGCAGGCTGTGGTCATTTGTCATTTCATAATGGTTTCTGGAGATTGCACTGCCAGCTACTGTCCACAACACCTACTTAGCCCCTGGGCAATGGACAAGGTGGTAACGGGGTCGGTGCCCTGGGCTCACCAGATATGTCTGGGAAGCCTTCAGGCCTGCCTGTACCCACATTTTTGTACCAGATACACGGCTATGCCTTCGCACAGGATGCCCTCTCTTGTTTATTTGCCCTCTTCGTTTCTGTCTGGTTGGCTTCACATTTGGAAGCTAATGCTTCACAAACACTGGTTTTTTTTTTTTTTTTTTGGAAGGAAAAGGGTGTGTGTACACATACACATGTGTGCATAGGGCAAAGAATAAAGCTTATTTATTTTTTGAGACAGAATCTTGCTCTTTCACCCAGGCTGGGGTGCAGTGGCATGATCTTGGCTACTGCAACCTCTGCCTCCTGGGTTCAAGTGATTTTCCTGCCTCCTCCTCCTCCCTTGGGGGCACTACAGGCACGTGCCCCCATGCCGGCTAATTTTTGTATTTTTAGTAGAGGCGGGGTTTCGCCATATTGGCCTTGAACTCCTGACCTCAAATGATCTGCCCACCTCTGCATCCCAAAATGCTGGGATTACAGGTGTGAGCCACTGCACCCAGCCAAATAAAGCTTATGTATCTTTGCACCGTCCCTAGTCCTAAGCCGGGGCCCCACATCCAGTAAATAGTTAATATTTACTGAATGCCATCAACTTATAAATTACCTCGGCTTCCCGAATACTTACAACCAAATGCTTATTTTGCAAATGAGGGACCAGAGGCCTAGAGAGGGGAAGCCCTAAGTTTGAGGTCTTAGAAGGGCGGGCACCCTGGCTGCTCATGAGAATCACCTGGGAGCTTTTACGGCTCTGGAGGTTCAGGCTGCACACCTGACCAATGAAGTCAGCGTCCTGAGGGTGGGGCCTGGATGCAGGTATTAAGGTTCTGCAGGTGATTCTAATGCGCCTGGCTTAAGAGTCCTGGCCTGGGAGGGAGGAGACAGAGTCTGGCGCCAGGCTGGAGAGAGCCCTGTCTGTTCCCTGCTCACTCCCCACAAGCGGGGATGCTTGAGAGGTCATGTCAAGGGGGCTTTTGGGGAGAGCTTGCAGAGGGAGGCCTTTGGAGAGACGCTATGGTGGGAGAAGAGCTGACTGGATTTGGTGAATGTTTATCTGGAACTCTTCCTGGCTCTGCTAAGGGACTGACACTTTGGCTGGAAGACCCAGGACTGGATGAGGGGTGGCAATCCCCCTCCTACACTCCCCCAGAAGGTTCCTGAGTCCCCAGAAGCTCCCCCAGGCAGACGGCTATGGTGGGATGGTCTTCCCACACACCAGCCACTCAGCCGGCACGACCGACTGCCCAGGACTGGCTGACCTGCTGCCTGCATTGTCTAGGTGGAGCCCTACACCAATTGCTTCAGAAGTAGACTCGAAACTACTTACCGTAAGTAACAAAACCCTTAAGCTTATGTAGCACTTACCAGACTATTAGGAAGATGAGCTTCCATTTTCACTCTTAACAAATATACCCCAAAGTAGGTATTGTCTTATTTTTTTGGTGATTGACTTATTTCACTTAGTATAATATCCTCCAGATTCATCCCCGTCGCAAATAATAGTTCCCTCTTTTTAAGGGTTGAGTAATATTCCAGCGTCTGTGTGTATGCGTCTATGTACACAACACATTGTGTTTATCCATTCATCCACCAGTGGATATTTGTGTTGCTTCCTCCTTTTGGTGCTTGTGAATAATGCTGCTATGAACATGGGAACAGATAAGGTGGTAACCAGTGTAATTGTACCATGGACTATTCAATCAGTTCCCCACCACAGACATTAGGTTGTTTCCAGTATTCTTATGGAGAGGGCTGTGGACTTTTGTTTATGCACCTTACAATTATCTTTGTTTTGGCCAGTGTACTGTTGGAATAGGTTCTTAGAAGCAGCACTGTGGGACAAGGGTAAATGTGTAACAATTATGTTAGACCTTGGCGAGTTCTCTTCTGCTCAAGTATAGAAGAGGGCATGGTGAAATCACCTGACCTAGGCTTCTTGAGGGTACACATGTTGAGCCCACTTTTCTAAGAGCAGATATTAATATTTTGGTGAATCATTTCAAGTAATTTTATTCTTATCAAAAAATCTATTTTCCAGAAGTAGATGGGCTTGCACTTCTATTATTATTATTATTATTATTTTTGAGACAGAGTCTCGCTGTGTTGCCCAGGCTGGAGTTCAGTGGCGTGATCTCAGCTCACTGAAACCTCTCCTCCTGGATTCAAGCAATTCTCCTGCCTCAGCCTCCTGAGTAGCTGGGATTACAGGTGCCCGCCGCCATGCCCAGCTAATTTCTGTATTTTTAGTAGAAACAGGGTTTCACCATATTGGCCAGGCTGGTCTTGAACTCCTGATCTCAGGTGATCCGCTTGCCTCATCCTCCCAAAGTGCTGGGATTACAGGCGTGAGCCACCGCACCTGGCCTTCAATTATTATTATTTTTAAATTTTAAATTTGTAAACTTCTCCACCCAGCTTTCATTTAGAACAGGATGCTTTATGAATAACTTCAGGCAATCACCATTAAGAATGTATTGTACAAAAAGAATGGCTGAGCTGAACACTGTTTGGGGTAAGAGAAATATTAGATACCCTTATCTAGGCTTTCCAGAGGTTTATAATCCAATGGAGGTGATAAGACTGAAACATAACTGTAACATAAGACAGCTTGGAATACAGTCAAGCGAGAGCTGCAGAGAAATATCACCCATGGTAGGAGGAGGACATTTCAAGCTAGATTGATCAGGATAAGCTTCAGAGAAAAAGTGGGATTCAATTAGACTGGGGCTGGTTAAGCAAGCACCTTTCACAAACGAGAAATATGTGCAAAGTTGGGAAAGGGAGAGAGGACATGAGGTTTGGGCAACCAGTTGCGCTGGTATGAAAAGGTTCGCACAGGAGAAAATGCCTGGGAACAAGGTTAAGGCTGGGCTAGAGGACCCAGGGGAGGCAGAGGAGTCTGGCTGTCCAGTAGTTGGAAGGAAGCACTGAGTTACAAGAAGGGAAGCTCCATGATACAACTGGTGTCGCAGGATGATCAAGGAACAAGTCTAGTGCACCAAGACTGGCGTGGGGAGAATGTGGGAGCAGGACACTGATGGGATGTTGCCAGACCTGCCCAGGTCTGATGCAATAGTTGTGGTGTGCAGAACAGAAGTAAGGGCGGCCCTGAAGAGGAAGACGTGGCTGGTAGTGACAGCTTGAGTGTCAAGGAAGGAGGGAACTGCCTCTGCCAACAGGGAGAGCCGTTAGAGCTGTAGTATTTACACTTCAAGAAACTTCCCATAAGGAAATGCTCTCAATACTGATCTGTGTGGAGGCAATGACTGAATAATTCAGATGGACCAATTGTTGATGAGATTGTCCAGACACAGCTATGGAGAACCCTTAGGTTCCCAGATATCCCCTGGTGTGGATGGACAAGGCTGCCCAGCCTCTTGATGTCTCTCACTGCACAGGAAATCACATTCATTTGCTCCAGCCTCCCTCCACTGGGAGGTTGGGAAGTTTGATAGTTGTGGTGGACATTTGTGGTCATTTGGCCATCCAGTGTCAGTTCATCCTGTTCTTGATAACAAGTGTTTAATTTTTGTCTTAAAATTCATCCCTCCCCCATCCATGCAGTCCAGGTTACTCAACAGGCTCCGCAAGTAACCCAGCGCTGTTAACACACATCATGTATCTGGGCAATTGACTGGTTCAGGGATGGGCACTGAAACCCAATACGGGGTGGTTGTTGAGCCACAGGGGCAGCAGTCTCTCTTGTTCTTTCCCACTGGACTTGAACCTGAGAGGATGCAGGGCTGAAGTGGCTGCAGGCATCATGTCACCCCACATGGATCCTGCAGATCAACCCAAGGACAACACAAGTTGTCTCTTTAGTAATTTAGTTTAAAAATATTTGAGTATGTGTATGTGTGGATATGTATATGTGTGGATTAGTATCTGTATATGTGTGGATTAGTATCTTATGTCCATTCCAGGACGTACTAGCTGGAATTTGAAGCCCTCACTAGAAATCCACCCTCCAGAGAGGGTTGCTTAAGCCTTTTCTATAATTTATCAGTGAAAAAAATAATGCTGAAGGTGTAAGTAGGTGGTGAGAAACAAAGCCCTCCTCTTCCTTTTGCTTAAACGGAGGACAGGAGTCCCACAAGCACTGGTGCTCTTGGGGCCGGGCCTGTGCTCTTCTGGTCCTGCATTTCCCTTTCCCAGGGAATAACGCTGTGGACTCCGCTCCACATGAATCTATCACACAAGGTGCTCACTTGAGAAGACAGAGTGGGGCATTGCAGAAGGCCCCATTACAAGAGACTCCATGATTCTCATGTGTTTGTTTGCTAAACACATTTTTATACATTTGTCAGCTTTGGGTCCAAGATAGTTATATACTCCCCGACATGAGGTCAGGGACCGGGGCACAGAGTCCCATTTATCTTAGCTAAGAGTTGGTGATGCTGATATTTATGTAAGATACCACATTTGTGGAACAACCAAATTGTTCTCAATAGCAAGGCTGTGCTAAGAGATGGAGGAAAAGCAAGTTCTGATGACATTCGTTGAGTCCTGAATTCAATTGTGGTGCCTGGACTTTTTCAGTTGTGGGGGTAGTACATTATTTTCTTGATTAGGCCACTTTTCTTGACATCTGTGGAAAAAAAAGAGACCTAACTGGCCAGCTTTTTCCTTAACACTAGACACTGCACTGCAAGGCATTGCGGGGGAGGGGGAGGGGAGTAGCACCTTCACCTGCAGTTACTTGTCGTTCCTGCAAAAACAGAACATAACACGCATGCAAACTATTTAATTCACTCCTTTATTCTGGGATGTATATTACAGATAACACAACTCAAATACACCATCAGACATTGAAAACTAAGGCCTTTCTGTGAGTTATTTTAAAAACTTGGTGTTTTGCACATAATGATCTTAAAAAAAAAAAGAATTACCACAACCAAGATTCTCTTCTGAAATGAAAATTTAATGTAGGTACAGGATAACTTTAGGGCTATAACTAATCTGAAGCTTATCAGGTAGCAAAACCATTTTCGTTTTCTACAGCATAAATAACAGCTCTAAGGCAACCACTACCTCAGCATGAAGCTCACTTCTCCACCTCAGAGTAGTGTTTACCTGCTACAGTGACCAGTGTTTAGAGACCATTTCCCTTTCAGTAGCAAAGAGAGACTTTACCTAAGAAACAGACTACATACTACAGAATCCTTGGAACAAGAAAAAGAAAGGGAGCTGTAACTAAGGCACTGAAAGCACATTATTTGTATAAAGAAATGTAAACAATTGAACACCAACAGGCTCCCTCCGTTGGAGTCTTCATTGTAAATGCACACACGGGCATCATAGTCAGGGCTAGAGTCTGAAGTCTGGGTGAAACAAATGTTTCTGCAGAGTTCAGAGTCTTGGCTGCCAATATATGATTTCTAACATGGTGCAGCTGAATTAAGTAATTTCAAAGTGACTCAGGCGGAAGCTGTTATTTCCCTTGAATCTGAGTTTTAATAGTATTAACAAACAAGGATTTTATAGGAGTCCTAAATTTACGAGCTCTTTTTTAACATTTATTTGCATCTTTTATCAAGTTCTTCTAATGAATTTTAGGATTATTTTGGCTTATTTCATCAAGGAAGTTTGGTATAAGAACTTGTTACCTAATGAGTGCCCTTCCTTGTGAGTTCATATTTTAAGTAGCATGGTTCATGTCATAAATAAACCACACTTGCCTTCACACCGTTCAGAATGGTACATTTAACAATTGGACATATAGCACTGTAAACAATTCAAAGTCCATTGAGCTTACCATGAAAGAACTGGAAGTGCGTACATAGGAACTTGTCCTGCTGCAGACAAGCAGCTGCTCTGGCTCTGGTGTGGTGAGGTGGGCAGGTGTGGAAGGGAGAATTCCTGAGGCCAGTCACAATTATTGAAGCTAAATTAATTTCTTCCTGACACTTTAGTATTAATTCTAAGTAGTTCTAAGTTCTAAACCATTAACTGTATAGTTCTTTAATTTTTTTAAATCAAAGAAGAAAAAGACTTTCACACAGATGAATGTATAGGAAAACACAAATAATGACAATTTTCAAGAGCCTTATTGCAAAAAAAAAAAAAAAAAAGAAAAAAGGACAATTATTTTTGGAGTTACTATTTCTAATTCTTAAAAAGCAAGTACAGTGTCTATATCCCTAAGTTTTAGTGCTATACAGCATTAAATGTACTTTATGAATTTGGGGTAGGTCAAGTTTGTATTTTATCTTAAACATGTTTTCTATGATGAAAAGGAACAAAATTGTAAAAAACGAGATTTTCCCTTCTAAAGGTTTCAAAGCATTAGAGGGCATGCAATGAAATGTTGTTACACCTTGAACAATGAGCCTCTTGAGTTTGTAGGAAGGGCAGACAGGCTCCATTACCAACTTTGGGGTAGAAAGCACAGCTCTCCTCTTACCCAGCACAAATGCAATCCTGATTATAAAACTACTTGTGTTCCTAAATACAACCAAAGGAAATCTTAGAGAAACATGAATTAGAAACCTCTTTTATTAAGGGGAAACAACCAAAAAAGGTGCTTTTTAAAAAAAAAAAAGAAAACAAGCCATAAAACCATGAAGTTAAAGAGCTGGGTCTGGAGCAGATGTGCATAATAACTAGCTGCTCCCAGCAGGATCAGAAACAGCTTTGGGGGAGCTGCGGAATATGGGTTGGTGTGTTTCAGAAGAGGCACCAGTTAATACTCTTCCAATAAAAACGATGTGTCCAACAGTGTTCAGCCTAGACCAGTGCTTTCTCACAGAATCTGCTTGGCAAGTTCAGTTCACAATGTGTTTACCTTTCATGGCAATGCATGATGCAATTATTGGGTAGGTCACTGTCAAGCAAAAATGAGATGTAATTAAAGAGAAGGCATTCATGCCCAAAGAGTACATAAAGCAGTAAGTAGTTTCTGAGGCTGGTTCAGTGCAGAAGTAAAACTGACAGGTTTGCTAACAGCTAAAGACTTTTAATTGCCTCATATTTTCTGCAGCTCTGACCAGCATCCCTCTTACATGACAAAAAACAAAAAAAACAAAAAAAACAAAATAAACAAAAAGTGTGCAGCTCCAACAGAGTGAAAATGACAACAACACTTTTCTTTTGCCTCAGAAGGAGACTGGTGCTTGGTGTGCTGGATTTTCCACTGACTCCAAATGACAAGAATATTTGGGCAACAACTGGTCAAAAGGGGGTTTAAATATTACTATTGAAAAAGGAAGGCTAAAACTAAAAAGAAAGGTCACTTGCTATCATTATAAAGGATTAATTTTTGTGTTTTCATTTTGGTTTTAAGGTAAAATTTGTCAAGGCTACAAGGGGTTGAATAATTTAGGATAAACCATTACCGCCCTGTCTGCAAGCCATTTGTTGTTTTAATGGTAGATGTTAGATACCCACACAAATGTAGAAAAAACCACCTTCTCCTTTTTTGGTAGGTTGTAAAGAAATATTTCAAAAGACGGTTTCTGACTGGAGTAACAGAATGTTCTAAGTGTTCCTTTAAAAAAATATGTGACTTCATGTATACCATTTTTAACAAAAAAAGCTACACCTGCCAAAATGTTGTAAGGAAACTAGCACTAAGCATGCAACACTGAGTGTGAGAAAGGAACTTAAACTGTATTACTTTCTATCTTTTAAAATTCAAACTAAAGTTTCAAAGTGGAGAGCCTGTGGTTGCTCCCTGAGTCCAGGTTTTAGCTTCCATGAGAGAAAAGGGCACAGGTGGTTTTCTGACATCTTGGTCAGCACACGATGTTATGAATAATGAAGGGCTTCCTGTCAAAACGCTCGATCAGTTTCACGACAAGGGGGTTCCGTTTTCTGATCTTAAGGATGAGATGGGTTTGGCGCAGGAAGAAGTGTGCCAAGGGAGGGAGCCTGGGCACCACCTGCCTTAGTACCTGGAGGAACAGCGCTCACCTCAGTGAGGTGACCTGGGCAGTCCAGTAACAGCATGTGATCCGGGCCATTGTTGACGAGTTCCAGATCTGCCTCTGGTATGGGGAGTCTGTTAGGATTGGGCCTTTAAGAAAAATGTGTGTGTTCCTTGTCTGCTAAAAGCCTGATGGTTGTTTAATAATATTCTGGCCCAAGTTATTTCACCCCGATCACTCCCTGCTATGTACACAGTATCGAAATTACATTCAGAGATTAAAAAAAAAATTGTAGCAATATTTTTCCCACAAAACTAAGTGCAAAATATCTTTAACAAATAATGATGGCAGTAAGAAATATTCGACATAGTCATGCAAAAATGCATCTGAGCTTACAAAGGTTTAGAACATTTCCAAAATATGCCCTAGGTTTTTACAAGGTAAACCTTATAATCTTACTCATTTTTCTTTGAATTTAAATGTGGCTGTTTGTGTAAAAGTCGGTAACATGCAAGTTCTATGATCTCCAGTCCACCAAATATTCTCTCTTGCAGCACAAAGATTACAATGGTGATTATAAAATACCACCGAACAAGACCGTACAAATATATGAGTAGGCACATTGCAGGGCTGAACAGGGTCCAATACAGTATAGAGAGCAATTTGACCACAAAGACCCTGAGTTCAGACTTGCAAGGTGGAATGACACTCTGTCCGGTAAAATAAAAATTCTTCTCCCCTTGATAGAAGGAACGCAGCCTCTCTTCTTTCTCTTCCCACCGTTTGTGGCACCACAGTTGAAGGTCCTCCTTGGATGTGGGGAGGGTGTCTATTGGATACCGGTGGACGTGAAAGTGGATTTCCCTGGGAAAGTCTCCTTGGAGGAGGTGCTTCTCTGATTGAGGAATGTTGTGAGGATATGCCACAGTGATATCATGTATAGCATCAAGGTTCTTACCTAGGTTTTGAAAAGATAAAAACATAGATTAAGCAGTGCTCAATTTGGGTGATAATGCTGATTCACACTGCAGGGCAGCACCAGAAACTGAAAAATCAGGACAGTGTGAACCACAATGAACAAAGGTTAGAGATACTGGTGTTCCTGGACACCTGGGTCAATATTTATCAGTCATCTTTAGTTTTATTTCCTGCTTGCTAATTACCACAACAACCTTTAGAAAGAAAATATCTTCCTTTGCAGAAACAGGAATCTGCCAGTCTAAAACTATTAAGCACATTAACTCAAATTTGAGATGGGAATCAAACATTACAGGGCTAGCTCCTTAAACACCAACAGAATTCAGTTTTGATATCTCCTATTAATATACCCATCTCTCCAAATAAAAGTAGACTTTCTCACCTTTAACCCAATGTTACCATGATAGCTACTGAAAAGAAACACTTAAAATCAGGCTTAGGTGGTGAGAAACGTGAAAAGTTCCATATACTTTTTTATTTTTAAAAACATCAGCTTGAGCCACAGGGGCACACACCTGTCGCCCAGGTACTCGGGAGGCTGAGGTGGGAGAATCACTATTGCCCAGGGGTACAGCCTGGGCAATATAGTGAGACTCAGTCTTTAAAAATAAATAGATAAATAAACCTGAACTCCAAGTAAGATCCTGATCCTGTATCCTGTCATCCTGAATTTAACTTAGGGGGTTAAGTGTTTTCACTTATGTGTTTTCAGCAGTCACAGGCCAGATTGCTAGACGCTGGAGATAGACAGTGAAGTAAGACATGGTCCTAAACCTCACTCAAGATGTTCTCAACATAACTGGGGAAGCAGGCATGCATAAAGGCCTAAATAGACCTTATGGGAACACATAAGGGGTTAGTAAAGGAGAGGAATGAGGTGGGGTAGTGGCAGAGCAAATGTTTCGGCAGAAAAGCACAGTGGGGATGGGAACACTAAACGTAGGCAGCAGCCATGTGTTCCAGGCCCTCATGTTATCATTCTTCAGAATTTAAACTCAATTCTGCAGGTAGCAGAGAAGCATTTTAAATGGTGGAGAACTACTTAAGGATTTCAGACAGAAGGGACCCATATGTTTCATTTTAGCAAAGATTACTCTCTGGGGGCAGTGACCCCAGAATGGTTTAGAGAGGACCAGAGGCAAAAGAGATAGAGTAGTTTGATGGCTGTTACAGTACAGCAGGCAAGAAATGGAGAGGAGGTAGGGGCCAAAAAAGACATGTCCAAAAAAGTTACGAGGAAGAACTGATGTGATACTGTACAGTGGTCAACTGGATGTGGGAGAATGGGGAGGGGGAGCAGGGAGGAGTGAATCTAGGTTTGTTTCTGGCTCAGGGTACCGAGTAGATGGTGGGGCCATAGAGATTAGAAATGTAGGTGGAGTGTTGGACCTGTAAGGGACCTTGAGGATCACTTAATCCAATTCTTTATATGAGGCCAAGAAGTTTGTATTTTGCCCAAGGGCACACGGCTTGTTGGTGTGGAGTCTCTAAATGTTACTTTCTTCTGAACCATGTTACGTTCGGTGAGAAACTTTTGATGAGGACTTTGATTACTTACAGAACCATATGAAGCAGACGAAACTAATCTGTGCTGACAGAAATCAGAACAGTCAGTGGGAAACAATGAGAAGGGAGCCTAAGGAAATTTTCTGGGTGACACACTCTAGATTCAGGTGTGGATTACATGATGCTTACCTATGTCAGAATAATCAGATTGTACATTTAAGACATGCACATTTGACACTTTACATTTTACCTCAACAGCAGTAATAAAGATATGAAGCAATTCCCCCACATTTACCCTTTCCACTGAACGGGTTAGGTTATATTCGCTTTTTAAAAAATGATTCTTCAAGTTTTCTGCAAATGTTTCTCAGTCTCCATTACTCTGTGATTTACTTTAGGGTAAGAACCAGGCTTCAATTTGGTTTCATAACTGAATTATAAAATAATCAGCACTTAATGAGAGCTACTTTATAAATGAAAATGCCTACATCAACAGGCTTAGATTCAAAGTTGAAAGGAGAGCCCTTCAGGAGTGCTGTATATTGTTCGTAGGGGGTAGAGGAAGTGCAAATGAAAGGCTCATTGAAGAAAGCTTCAGTGGAGCTGTATTTGAAGACAGACTAGGCCAGACCTGCTTGGCTCCAAAGAAGAGAACTGGGGGCTGGGTATGGTGACTCACACCTATAACCCCAGCACTTTGGGAGGCCGAGGCGGGTGGATCACCTGAGGTCAGGAGTTCGAGACCAGCCTAACCAACATGGTGAAACCCCATCTCTACTAAACATACAAAAATTAGCTGGGCATGATGGTGCATGCCTGTAATCCCAGCTACTTGGGAGGCTGAGGCAGGAGAATTGCTTCAACCTGGGAGGCAGAGGTTGCAGTGAGCTGAGATCATGCCACTGCATTCCAGCCTGGGCAACAAGAATGAAACTCCATCTCAAAAAAAACAAAGAACTGGGCCAGTAGTCAGAAGCCCATGGGAAAAGCTTTGTGACTTAGCTATCAAGAGGTGATTTATTTACCATTTGAGAAAGGGCTGGCTGACCACTTGCCTTGTATACTACAGTCGCAATTTACACGCTGAAAGGTGGGCTGTCCGATCAAGCATCCAAAAAAGACGCTATTCCATCGCTGATAGACTATGATACATTCCATAAAATGTTAATATGTCTCACCTGTTAACTCACTTGCATCAAAAAAACCAAGCAATCTTTCGTCTGTATTACTTCATGAGAGATGAAGCTTTTCCTTGACTAGACAGTACAAGCTAGTTTAATATTTTAGAGCACTCTCTATCTGCAGACCTCAGAGGCCATTCATTTCTGCCCGCCAACTGCGACCATAATCCTTGTTTTAGTTGCCTTACCTCAATGCCACCCACCCTTTTCTTTCTCTCACATGGAGGTAAATAAGATGTCTTTGCCTCCTGTAACTTGTCATGCCAATTAGCCAGATTCAGAACTATGTTCACATTTCATTTACTTTCAAAACTCCTCTGGAATCAATACTTCTGCTTCTACCTTCTGCCCAAATACTTCTCTCCTCAATCAGGATTATAGGTCTTCATCAATATCACCTTTCACAACAGCCTTGACCAATCTCCTTTCCCCATGTAGCTCCATCTACCTTTCTACTCAGTCATTCTACACGACTGTCACAATTCATCTTAAAATCTTAGGAACAGCTCATTCACGTGGCCCAGCCTTTCTCATACAGGTGGTTCCTAATGCTTACGGATCAAACACAGTCATGTGTTTTTACAAATAGGTATTAAAATGGTGAGAAGACTGCCCCTTTCTTTCTTCCTTCTTCTTGATGATCTACAGTAAAGTGTGTGTGTGTGGACCACATGTGTCTGTGGCATTATAATGTTCAGTATAGAAATGGCAAGTTTTGAGATGGCAAGTTTGATGGCACCACTGAGAAATTTTCCTTGATGAAAGATTTTAGATTCATGGCAGCACCGAGTGTGGAGGGCTGTGAACACGGACTGCCTGGGATCCTGGCTCTGCCTCTTGCTGAGTTACTCAATCTCTCTATGGCTTACTTAGTTCCTGTACCTATAAATTACCTAAGAAGGTTGTGGTGGGGCTTAAATAGCAAATTCTCAATAAAGGCTGTTTACTAGGCTGTACTCTTTTCCTCTAACTTTAGCTCCTGGAGTCCACTGATACCAACATAGTATGTGGGGGGAAATGACAATTCAATACTGTTTCCATACCACTGTCAATAGCACTATTCGCCTGGGCCCTGAGAATGCCAGTTAGAGACCTCCTAATTTAACTTTTCTACTCAACACAAATATTCTAACGAATATTTCACAAAATTGCCAAAAATACTCTCTCTGCCTCAAATATTCAGCCTTTTTTCCTGAAGTATTTCATCTCAAATCCCTTCAATGTCTAGTTCAAATGCCAAGGGTTCTAAGAAGGAGCTTGTTCAAGTACCAAGGCCCAAAGTGGCCTTGCCTCTTATGAATGCTTAAAGCACATGCACTGATAACCTCATTTGGGTAGCTGGTTGCCATCCTGTGCCCTTACTAGATGCTCAAGTACATTAAGGGCAAGGACCATGTCTTTTCTTTTTTAGACTTAGTAACTAGCACTAAAAAGGCTCCACTAAAAAGGCTCTAGAAATGAGTAGTTGACCAATATTTGTATGGTCTGCTATCTTCTCATTTAAAAATATAGAAGATAATTATAATGCTCTCTCCATTGAGTTGTGTTGACAATTTGGTGAGCTAATGTACAGTGAGCTCTTTGGACAGTATTTGCCATATAGTATAGTTCTTGGATAGTAGCACCTTCTATGACTTGTTCCATGGTATGTTTTTTTTTTCAACTTGGGTTCTACGAAGTCTTGGTTCTGAAAGAATTATAACAATCTTGTGAAGGGGGAAAGGGTTCACTTTACAAAAAGGTAACATTCCAAAAGTTTTTAAAAATTGCTTGTTTAAAATCTAGAACTTTGGAATGATATAATTTAATTAAAATGCCATCTATATTATAAGCAAGTAAAGAGTAACGCTGTAATGTTAGAAACTAAAAAAGACAAAGTGATTAAGGGAACTAGGTGTGGAGAGAAGGAAGAGAGTTTATACCTTGACACTCATTTCCCTGAGCAGTGCTGCAGCCTAGGCTTTCCTTAAGCATCATAGAGACTCGAAAATGTGTTAACTCCAAAAGCAAGAGAGGAGGAAATGGAGACTCGCTTTTATACATGGAGAGAGAGTCGACTATCTTGATACCTATATATGTGTGTATATATATATATATATATATTTGTGTATATATATATATATTTGTGTGTATATATATATTTGTGTGTGTATATATATATATATATATATTTGTGTATATATATATATATTTGTGTGTATATATATATTTGTGTGTGTATATATATATATATATATATTTGTGTATGTATATAGCGACAGGGGTCTTGCTATGTCACTCAGTGGTCTTGAACTCAAGTGATCCTCCCACTTCATTCTCCCAAAGTCCTAGGATTACAGATGTGAGCCACCACGTCTGGCCTGTCTTGATAATTTTAAAGCTTTATATTAAGTAAATGTCTCCAAACACAAAAGCCACAAAGCCACATGTAACTCTGTTCTTCTTGACTAGAAGAGCCAAATTCTGTAGAATAAGAACTGATTTCTCATATCCTATCAAGACCTTCTGGCACCACGGCCTCTGGCATAGGGAGCCAGTACCAACAGACAACTGAGCTTCCCCGTATAGGGAACAGGTAAAAGAGGTCAGCATGGCCTTGGGGCTTGGTTCATATGAAAGTGACAATAATGAAATGGATAGTCAAAAGTTGAGATGTGCCTCTTTCATTTACCATTTATAATTGGGCTAAAATACTGTAATATGTAAGAAAAAAATGTTCCTGCAGTTACAAAGGATTTATACTGCCTTTAAATCTTTTGGTATGAAAACAACAGACTTTTAAATAGGCAAATTAAGGTGGCTGCCACCAGTAAAAGCCATTTTTAAAAGATCTCATTGCTTTTTAGACGCTTTAAATTATTATTTATTTTTATTTTGAGACGGCGTTTCGCTCTTGTCGCCGGCTCACTGCAACCTCCACTCCTGGGTTCGAGTGATTCTCCTGCCTCAGCCTCCTGAGTAGCTGAGACTACAGGTGCACACCACCACGCCCAGCTAATTTTTGTATTTTTAGTAGAGATAGGGTTTCACCATGTTGGCCAGGCTGGTCTCAAACTCCTGACCTTAGGTGATCGGCCCACCTCGGCCTCCCAAAGTGTTGGGACTACAGGCGTGAGCCACCACGCATGGCCAGATGGTTTAAATTATAAATCTAGATGCTGTCTATTCTGTCATCTGCCTATATGGGGTTTAGAAGATAGGTTTGTTCTGTTTCAGACATTGTGACTCTTGGAAAGTTTCATATTTTAATATTTTATAAAGCCAGCACTGTGTTAGAACAACCACACTCACTGGGGCCCACAGTTGTTTATTCCCTGGAAGAATGAAGCACTTGCTTAATATTTCAAATCTTAATTTTTAGTCTCAGAGTGAGGAAATCTTGAGTAGTTTCTTCATGTTTAAGTAACAGAAGCTTAAAGGCTATGACTGAATTTTACGAATGTAATATCCAGCATGAAGTGTCTCTAAGCACATCAAGCTGAGCCCATGCCTATTACAAGAGTCCCAGCTCACTGAGAATGGGAGGGAGCCCAAATCCTTACACATCTGTATGTTTAAAACAAAAGAATGGAAAGAGGCTTTTGTAGTCTCTACATGCACAGTACAGTGAAGAAATCCAGGTTTGTTCATGCCTTTGTATCGGATCCAATTACACAGTCCAATGACAGATTAACACAATTTTTTTAACCCAGTGATCTCATAACAACTAAAATTTTTCTTTCTCCATTCCATAATCAAATATATGCAGACTATATAAACATGTAACTTATTTTATTTATTTATTTATTTTTGAGATGGAGTCTCGCTCTGTCCCCCAGGCTGGAGTGCAGTGGCGCAATCCTGGCTCACTGCAACCTCCGTCCCGTGGGTTCAAGCAATTCTTCTGCCTCAGCCTCCCGAGTAGTTGGGACTACAGGTGGACACCACCATGCCCCGCTAATTTTTGTGTTTTTAGTAGAGATGGGGTTTTACCATGTTGGCCAGGATGGTCTTGATCTCTTGACCTCGTGATCCGCCTGCCTCGGCCTCCCAAAGTGCTGAGATTACAGGGGTGAGCCACTGTGCCTGGCCAAAATGTAACTTATTTAAGATTACATTTGAACACCTGCTTTAAAAAAATTAAAATAAAAATCTATTTTCTATTTTCCAGATCTAAATTCACAAATCTAACTGCATGGATTAGAGTTTTGAGTTAAGTAGCTTGTCATCTAAGATGCATCTGTGTTAAAAGGAAACGCTGAGGCTGCTGATTTTGTACATTGTTTTTCAAATTAAAAAGAAAAATTACTCCAAGAAGATAAAATTTGGATTTAGTAACTCAGCAATCATTCACTGTGCCACTTTGACACAGACATGTAACAGTACATAGCTAATAATAAAGCATGACAGATTGGCACTAGTCAGTACATTTTGAAGAACAGTCTTGAATGGACTAATTCAGATATATTTAGACTAAAAATACCAATAAATATTATACCTTTCAGCTTCAAAATAAAAGGGTATGCATGAAACACTTAAAACCAACTGGTATTAAGGCTCAAACAGTACCATTTTCTTTGAGTATTAAAATACTATTGTTTCCTACTAGGAACGTTATTCATTTCTCCTACGTAAGTTGAATACTTAGGGAACAAAAGGTGCAGTCAGGCTGCTCTCAGTCCTGTCTTTGACCAGCTCTATGACTTTGGCATCCTCACTATGAGCCTTGGCTGTAAATGGACACAGCAGTCCCTACCCTCATAGGGTTTTGTGAAGAGCAAATGGGATGTGGACTTTACAGTGCTTAGAGAAGTGCCTGGCACATACTCTTCACAGGTTCTTGTTGTATCATCATTATTCTTCCTCTAGGTGGGATAATCACTGTTTCCACTTGATGTGAATTTAGATTTAGGTTGCTATCCTTTACCTTCCTTCTTTCTCTAGATTTCCTTGTCCTTTGAGAGAGATGAGTCTGTTACAGGGCATGATGTGGTTTATTCTCATCATGCAGTCCACTCCTCTCCCACAGCACAGAAGCAAAGCTGTTTAGAGGACTGACTCTGGCTCTGAGCCCTATTATGTCTGGCATATATTCCTCTCCATCCCTACTAACTCACTCCTTAAACATTTTAAGCGAAGCGTAGACATTAAATTGTCCCATGGCATTCAGAATTAGAAGTTGATAATCTGTGCTCTAGGATCACTGGCCACCTGTTCTATCTTTTTGTTGTTGTTGTTTTTTATTAAGTCAAGGATAGTACTCAATCTTTTTCTAAATAAGAACCATCTTGAGCTTCAAAGTTAACCTTCAGCTGGAAAGTTAAAACTAAAAATGGTACACCTGTGAACAGTCTTGCTTATTCAACTTCAATTTGATTCTTTACAGATAGTTTTAGAGAAAGCTATTTTCACATTTCTATCCTAAATCTGTTGCACTTTTTGTGTTTTGTATAAATGGTGAATCTTTTCAGTGCTGTTTATCTCTCCCAATGAATACTGGTTCTCTGGATCTTCAAAACAAGTGTAATTTTCTAGATAGAATAGAAATATGTCAACATGTTCCAAAATTTGACTTTAATACATTAATAGATCACTGAAAATCTGAATAAAAGTATGCACTTGCTGAGGCTGAAGTTAAAAAAGAAGCAATGTGAAATTTAAATCACAGCTCTTGGAACTCTCACATATAAAAATGAATAGCTGCAAGTGTCTAGCTATTAACAGTACTTATCTACTATGTCTATATTTTACCGATAATTTCTACAATTTAAAACCATGGAAAGTTAAGGCTGAGTACATGTTAATTTCAAGCTTCTTCAGTGAAAACATCTGAAATTTGCAAGGAATATTTTTCATATCATGCATTAAAAATAAAAGGAAAAGTAACTTTGCTACTATATTGAGCTTCCTAGCAAGTGTGATAAACATTGACCTCTACTGGATCTGGCAACATCTTGATACTTCAAGGACATCATATTATAATCACACTGGCCCTTCAGCATCCTGAATATTTCCTTTGTGAGAAATGCCAAGTGTGGTGTAGGGCATGCTGTCGTTTATTCTCTAACATTCAGTCTACTCATCTCCTATAGCACAGAAGCAGAGCCTTTAGGATACTGACCTGAGCTAATCATGGCAACCCTATATCCCTTACTGGGGACCGGTTCAGGAATAAGTTCACCACTCAATTCGGGACAATGATACATAAGAGGTGTACGTCTAGGACTTCTAGAGAAAGTTGCCTTGCTCCCAAGAGAAAGTCCTAAGAAAATCACATACAGAAAGCCACAAGAAAACCACATATAGCTGACATCATAGAGGTCAGAATGGAGACAGAAGGTACCAGGACCTTGCTTAGATGGCTGGGTGCCAAAATCTAACCTTTAAACGTACCCTATTGCTAACACTGTGGTTGTGTCAATGCATTTTCTTACCTTTCAACCTGGTTTGAATCAGGTTTTTGGCTATAAGCAGTTAAAGTACTCTAACTGATGCAGTATCAACTGGTGGGAGTTAATCATCAATTACAACTTACAAGAGAAACTCTGGCATTTTCTATTTTTGAACAGGCTTTCCATTTATTTTGAGTGTTCTATTTACCTTCTACTGTTACCCTAACAGCATGCAAATCTCTGACTGATATATATGTGGACCCTAAGGAAGCATTTCTCCAGTATCACCTTAAAGATTCATACTTTATTTCAAAGTACATTTTGGTTCATATGAGGTCAAGTCCCTTTTAGGTGACTCAATGCCATTCATCCTAAAAAGCCAATGCTGAGAAATGGACTTTTCTTAAGTGAAGAGTTGGGGTTCATAACAACTACAGACAGTCCTACATGTGGGCCTTCAAGATTATTTGAAAAAAGTAGAAGGCTGTTTTCTCTGTGCTTCATATTTAGATATAAAAGTTATTTTATATTAGCATTATCACTTACTTTTTTCATGTGATACTTTATTTCTCTGAATTCGAAAAAAACATTTCCTTTATTAGAAGAGGTAACAGAAGTTACTGTAGATAAGTGAAGAAAATGCAAGTTAAGTCTATAGAAGAAAAAAACTGGAATCATACCAACTGATTTCCTTTAAGGTATATATCCTTCCATTTGTTTATTCCTCCCCAAAGTATAGGTGATACTTACACACATAAAACACCTATGGAAATGGATATTGTTATAAACAATTGTATCCTCAAAATTTATGTTGATGCCCTAACCCCTACTGTGACTATACTTGGAGATAAGCCTTTAAAGAGATAATTAAGATTAAATGAGGCAAAAAAAGTGAGGCCCTGATCCAGTACGACTGATGTCCTCATAAGAAGAGGAGGGGACACCAGGAGTGTTCATGTCTAAAGAATATCATGTGAGGACACAGTGAGAAAGTGGCCATATGCGAGCCATGAAGGAGAGTCTTTAGGAAAAACTGACCCTGCCAACACATGATCTTGGTCTTCTGGCCTCCAAAACAGTGAGGACATAAATTCCTTTTGTTTAAGTCACTCAGTCTCAGTCTGTGTTATCGTGTTATGGCCTCTCCAGCAGACAAATACATACATAACATATGCCTTGGAAAAAAAAATCTAGAAATGGAACCATACTATAATACTGTTGTATAATTAATTTTTCGTGCATCTTTCCATTGATGCCGTTAAAGACTTTCTAAAACATGTTATAGATGCACAGTATTTGATTATATAAATATCACATAAAAAAGTTTTCATATTTCTAAGTTGTTTCCACAAAAGTCACATTTAAATAGATACCTCCATAACAAGAATATGAACACCTTAACTAAAAAGGATATGAACACCTTAATAAGCTTTAGCTATATATTGGAAACTGACCAGAAACATCAATTTAAATGCACAGCAAGAATGTATAATAGTGCTTTCCTTTTCACACTTTTACTAATGCCTGGTATTGTAATTTTAAGAAATTTGCTCAAGTATATCATTTTGTATATATTTTTTCTTTTTCTTTTTTTTTTTGAGATGGAGTTTTGCTCTTGTTGCCCAGGCTGGAGTGCAATGGCACAATCTCGACTCACTGCAACCTCCACTTCCCAGGTTCAAGTGATTCTCCTGCCTCAGCCTCCCGAGTGGCTGGGATTACAGGCACGCACCACCACGCCCGGCTTTTTGTATTTTTAGTAGAGACGGGGTTTCACCACGTTGGCCAGGCTGGTCTCGAACTCCAGACTTCAGGTGATCCACCTGCCTCAACCTCCCAAAGTGCTGGGATTACAGGGGTGAGCCACCACGCTCGGCCTCATTTTGTATTTTTATGTCTTTGATGAGAAAAAATAAGCTTATTGGAAAAACACAGTAGTAATATAATGTATTTGTCATCTTCTTATGGCTTTGCAAGAGTTCTTTACCCTCTACCATATATATAGTAAATGTTTTCTACATACTTATTTTGCCATATAGCCACTCTTGGGTTTACTTTGTTGGATTTGCTCCTCTGTAAATGCAGCTTCATTTTCTTTATCCATTTTCTATAAGTTGTTTGTCACCATCTAGTCAATTTGCAAAGTCCCTTCTTTATCACAGATTATTAGTCCTCTGTACACTGTGTGGCAAGTATTTTTATAAGTCCATTATCTATTGACTTCATGGCATCTTTTCCAACACGTGTGTGTGTCTAGTCAAGAAAATTTCTGTTATAGCTTCTGGATTCCTAGTCTTGTCTGTCAGTCCCTAAATTATACATGTATCCTTTATTTCTCTGAAAGATGAAATACGTTTTTTTCTTTTAGCTTTATAATCCAGCTTTACTTTCTTTCAAATAGATATCAGTTTTTCAAGCAAAACAACTCTTTTCTCCTTGTATTGAAATACCAACTTGGTATTTCAATTATGGCACCAATCTCCTTTCCTCTTGTATTAAAATACCAACTTGGTCATTTATTAAATTCTCACATATGTAGTTATCTAGTTTCCCTTCTCTCTTCTACTCCACTGATCTGTGAGTATTCCTGCTTCTAGACCACACTGTTTTTCTTAGTGACTCAATATCTGGTAAAGCAACTGTGCCTTTGTATTCTTTTTCAAACTAGACTTGGCTTCTCCTGGGAAACTGTTTTGCAATACAAACTTGAAGAGCATTTAATTCAATTCCAAAACAAATACCTTATACCCTTCCCAAAAAACTTGTCCTGCAATTGTATTTGCATATATTTACATAACAATTTTGGAAGAATTGGCAATTTTCTATCGTCTTCTCATCTAAGAAAACGGCTTCTCTTTCCATTTGAGCAAATGCTCAAATCTTATTTTATGTCTTCTAATAAATTTCATTTTCTTCACATAGCTTCTGTGACGACCTTTTTTAAAAATTTATTCCTAAACAATTTCATAATTTTTGTCACATAATTGTGAATAGAACATAATTGTGAATACAACATGTGTTTCTATTTCTGTTTTAAGGTAATCACTGCTAGAATAGGGACAAATCTATTGTTGTATGTTTATCTGCAGCCAACTTACAATTTTTTTTTATTGTAATTAAACTTTTAGTAGACTTTTTGACCTTATAGATTGCAGCAAAAATGGTTTTATGGTCAATTTTACAGTCTTTTGATAGTTTTATTACTTTCATAACATTTACTTAAAGTTTTGAATTTAAAATGTGGGTTTTAAAATGAGATCTTTAGCATATAAGATGCTTACTGCTGAGTTTTGGTAAAACTCATATATTTTATTTTCCTAGTGTTTATTAGGAATGGCTTGACTTTATCAAATATCTTTTCAGCATCTAACAGTAGAATTTTGTTTTAAAGAAAATATTAGTCAAAGACCTATATGAACCAAAGTCTTAGCAGTTAAAAGGAAAGAAGTGCAAAGAGAAATTGAAAAATAATAAAATTATAGTGTAGGCTTCACTATTTCTACCATAACTGAACAACTCCAGTAGATAAAAACTAGTTAAATAAAGGAACTGAATAGCTATTGATAAATTTGGCTTAATAGATTTATACAGACCTGTGAGAAAATATTTTAAATGGTCCATTTTTAAGGCATGGTAAGTCTAAGTACTGGCAGCCAGCCTGCGAACATAACAAACTGCATGACTCATGTACCTAGAAGGTCACAAGCAAACAGAATGTAGAGGAGGGGTCAGCCTATAAAAGGGAAGAAAGTTTCGTTATTGGGAAATCGAAACTTAAGTGGAGAAGGAGACCAGGGTATAACCTTGGCGGATAAATGAAGGCGGATAATGAAACTTTGGTGACATCAGAGAAGATTGTAACCCCATAGTACTTGACCAGTGGGGAACTGGGGGAGGGACTTGTGTGCTAGGAGATAAATTATCTGCTGTAGCTGCCCTGGGTGTGCCTGCCCACCAGACACTCGATCTTGCAAGACGCTATTAAAAAGTCTCACTTTTGCTGTTCTTTGTGCCTCCAAGTCCATTCTTTGGGTTTGGACGGGTGAGTGTGTTTCTCACAGACCCATTTGATACTCAAAAATATTTTAAAGGTGTTAGTAACCATGAGCATTTATAAAAATCTGATTACTTACCTAGTGGCAAGACAATTTAAACACATTTTGCCAAAACTGAGACTTTATGATGCACATTCTGACATCAAGATTCCATAAAAATAATAAAATAATATTCCTCTTTTAATAAAAAGTTTAGATAAACCATGGATAAAAGATGAAAGGAAAATTACGAATTATCTAAAAAGGAATGAAAAAGAGAATCTATAGGATATAATGAAGACAGTAATAAAAAGAAAAATTTATGACCTTACATGCTTCATTACTAAAAGGGGAAAACTGAAAAAGAGGAACTACTCATATTGAAAATTAGAGGGAAAAAAAAATTACTAAAGATAAAAAGCAGTACTTAATAAAATAAAACTAAAAAATAAATGCAGAAGTTAGTTATTTGATAAGATGAAGAAGATACTTAAACCCTATGGATCTGACTGAGGGGAAAAAGCATAAATATTTAAGATTACAAATAGTAAAGAAAACTAAAATCATAATACGGAAGAGTTTAAAGGATTATGAAAACATGAATCTACACATGATAAAAATCACAAAGACTTGTATACAACATATACATGTGTAAATTCATGTACTCATAATCCTTTAAATTCATATACCTTCTTTGTTTTCAATATCATTTTTGAGAGAGGGCATTCAAAATTCAATGTGAAAACAAGAGCAGTAACAAAGTATATTTTATCTTACTGTTGGGCCCAACAAATTTGTTTACAAGTTGCCAAAACCCCTGCAAATGAAACAATAAAAGCCTAAAAGAAGCATGAGCATGTGCATAATCTACTAATTTGCTGGTCTTTGAAATAAATGAGACCAGAGACAGCATACTATTATCGTTTCTATGCTCTGATGTTAGGATTGAAGATGATTAATGATGCACATGGCTATTACTATTTATTGAGTGCCTCTGATGTGCCAGGCATTATTCATGCAACCAATTATCTACAGAGCACTCACTGTGCCAGTCACAGCTGTAGTCATCTGGGGCACATGGTTGAACAGAAAAAAAAATGCTTGCCCTTACAGAGTTTATCAGTGCACACAGTCACTTTTAAGTATCGTAGGAGCCCTTGAGAGATTATTTCTTTTATAGTTGCAGAAACTGAGCCACAGAGAAGTCACTTGTTGAAGATCACAGTTAGTGGTCAGTTCTGTGTGACTCTAAATAAAGCCTTTCCACTATGCTACTCTACTTTCTAAAAATGGCATACTAAGAGCAGGAGCTACAGAGTCAGACTGACCTGGTTTTGTACCCATCAAAACCATAGCAGACTGTTTAAATTACATTCTTGTAAATCTAGAAAATACATGATAACAATACAGATTAACCCTATAAAAATACGCCCCAATATAAAGTCTAATGTTGTTAATCTCCCTACCATCTTTCTGTGTGATTTTGCTTATAACAGAGTTTACTACAATTTCTTTTCTCCATTGAGAGGAAAAGTAAATTTGGCTGAAGATGGGATATTATCAGTGAGGTAGGGGGCAAGCTGCTGTCTTCAGGAGTAAGACAACTAGAGAGTAGAAGGTGAATGTCTCTGGTTAAGTTACAGATGGCAGTTTTGTCTTTTCCATGGCCCTGGTTGTAATAGCTCTCATTTCGTTTCTAACTGAGCTTATTTGGATCTTCTCTCTTCATTTTTTGGTTAATCTCACTAATGGTCTATCAATCTAATTTAACTTTGCAAATAGCCAGCTTTTTGTTTCATTTATCTTTTGTATTTTGTGTTTGTTTCAGTTTCATTTAGTTCTGCCCTGATCTTGGTTATTTCTTTTGTTCTGCTGGGTTTGGGTTTCGTTCTTGTTTCTCTAGTTCTTTGAGGTGTGACCTTAGATTGTGCTCTTTCAGACTTTTTGATACAGGCATTTAATGATATGAACTTTCCTCTTAGCACTGCTTTTGCTGTATCCCAGAGGTTTTGATAGATTGCATCACTATTATATTTCAGTTCAAATAATTTTCTAATTTCCATCTTCATTTCATTGTTGACCCGATGATCGAGCAGGTTATTTAATGGTCCATGTATTTGCATGGTTTTGAGGGTTCCTTTTGGAGTTGATTTCAGTTTTATTCTGCTGTGGTCTGGGAGAGTACTTGATATAATTTCCATTTTCTCAAATGTATTGGGACTTGTTTTGTGGCCTATGATACAGTCTATCTTGGAGAATGTTTCAGGTGCTGATGAGTAGAATGTATATTCTGCAGTTGTTGGGTAGAATGTTCTGTAACTGTCTGTTAAGTCCATTTGTTCTAGGGTATAATTTACGTCCATTGTTCTTTGTTGACTTTGTCTTGATGACCTGTCTAGTGCGGTCAGTGGAGTATAGAAGTCCCCCACTATTATTGTGTTGCCATCTGTCTCATTCTTAGGTCTAGTAGTAATTGTTTTACAAATTTGGGAGCTCCAGTGTTAGATGCATATATATATTTAGGACTGCGATAGTTTCCTGTTGGACCAGTCCTTTTATCATTATATAATGTCCCTCATTGTCCTTTTTAACTGGCTGTTGCTTTAAAGTTTGTTTTGTCTGATATAGGAATAGCTACTCCTGCTCACTTTTGGTGTCCATTTGCATGGAATATCTTTTCCACCCCTTTACCTTAAGTTTATGTGAGTCCTTACATGTTAGGTGAGTCTCTTGAAGGCAGCGGATACTTGGTTGGTGAATTGTTTTCCATTCTGCCATTCTGTATCTTTTAAGTGGAGCATTTAGGCCATTTACATTCAATGTTAGTATTGAGATGTGAAGCACTATTCTATTCATTGTGCTAGTTGTTGCCTGAATATCTTTTTTGTTTTCCTCATTGTGTTATTGTCTTATAGGTCCTGTGAGATTATGCTTTAAGGAGGTTCTATTTTGGTGTATTTTGAGGATTTTTTTTCAAGATTTAGAGCTCCTTTTAGCAGTTCTTGTAGTGTTGGCTTGGTAGTGGTGAATTCTCTCAGCATTTGTTTGTCTGAAAGAGACTGTATCTTTCCTTCGGTTATGAAGCTTCTTAGTTTCGCCAGATACAAAATTCTTGGCTGGTAATTGTTTTAAGAAGGCTAAAGATGGGACCCTAATCCCTTTTAGCTTGCTGGGTTTCTGGTGAGAAATCTGCTGTTAATCTGATAGGTTTTTCTTTTACAGGTTGGTTTCCTGATATGTTTGCCTTACAGTTCTTAAGATTCTTTCCTTCATCTTGACTTTAGATAACCTGACAACTATGTGCCTAGGTGATGATCTTTTTGCAATGAATTTCCTGAGTGTTCTTTGAGCTTTTTGTATTTGGATGTCTAGATTTCTAGCAAGGCCAGGGAAGTTTTCCCTGATTCTTCCCTCAAATATGTTTTCCAAACTTTTACATTTCTCTTTTTCCTTGGGAACACCAATTTTTCTTACGTTTTGTTGTTTAACATAATCCCAAACTTCTGGGAGGCTTTTTTTTCTTTTTTCCCATTCTTTTTCCTTTGTCTTTGTTATTTTAAGCCTTGTCTCAGCTCTGAAGTTCTTTCTTCTACCTGTTTGATTCTATTGCTGAGACTTTCCAGTGTACTATGCATTTCTCTAAGTGTGTCCATTTCCAGAAGTTTTTTAATCTATGCTATCTATTTCTCTGGATAGCTTTCTGTCCATCTCCTGTCACATTTAAAAAATTTATTTGAATTGGTATTCACCTTACTCTGGTGCCTCCTTGAATAGCTTAACACTCGACCTTCTGAATTCTTTTACTGGCAATTCAGAGATTTTGCCTTGGTTTGGATCCATCACTGGTGACCTAAAGTGATATTCTGGGGCTCTTAAAGAACCTTTTTAAATCATATTATCAGAATAGTTTTTCTGGCTCCTCCTCATTTGGATAGACTATGCCAGAGGAAAGACTGGGGGCTCAGGAGCTGCTGTTCAGATTCTTTGGTCCCATGGGGTGCTCCCTTGATGTGGTACTCTCCCCCTTCCCCTGGAGATGAGGCTTCCGGAGAGCTGAACTGCAGTGACTGTTATTTCTTTCCTGGGTCTAGCCACCCAGCGGAGCTACCAGGCTTCTGGCTGGTTAATGGGGAATGTTCGCAGAGTCATGTGATGTAATCCATTTTCAGGTGTCTCAGTCGTGGATACCAGCACCTGATCGGGGAGTGCACTCCGAGGGTCCTTGGTTGTAGTTTTGTTTAGTGTGCTGTTTTTTGTGTTCGTTCACTTCCAGCCAGGAGGTGGCGCTTTCCAGAAAGCATCACCTGTGGTAGTATAGGGAGGATACAAGTTTGCCCTAGGGCCGTCTGGATAAGTATTTGGGTTTCTCAGGTGGTAGGAGGGACAATAGAGCTCTCAAGAAATTTATGTCCTTTGTCTTCAGCTATTAGGACAGGTCTCAGAGAAAGACCATCAGGTGAGGCCAGGGTTAGGCTGGTCTGAGCTCAGGCTCTACTTGGGCAGGGCTTGCTGTGGCTGCTGTGGGGGATGGAGGTGTGGTTCTCAGGCCAATGGACTTAGGTTCTCAGGAGGATTGCTGCTGCCTCTGTTGTGTCACACAGGTCGCCAGGGAACAGTGACAGGCCACACCCAGCTCCCATGCAGCCTGAAAGGCTGGTCTTACTCTTCCGGTGTCCCCTCCAAGTTTATTTCCAGGCAGCCGGTGAGCAGGGCTGAGAACCTGCCCCAGGCTACAACCCCCCTCACTGAGAAAGCAAGCAGGCCTTTCAGGTTTTGTACCTCCCAGTCTGCCGCATCTTCTGTGATCATATCTGCACTCCCTGTTTGCCACCTTCACCAGATTCTGTCCAGGAAACTTCACATTCCATCAAAGTTGTTACAAAGTTCAGCTGGAAGATTCCTTTTCCCTGTGGTCTTTCCCCAATTCCACTGGCCGTCCTCCCCAAGGACCCCTGGGAGACAAAGTCAGAAATGGCTTCCCTGGGAATGAGAGTGCCCACAGGGCTCTCCCCACTGCTTCCTCTACCCCTGTATTTTGCTTGGCTCTCTTAAATTCATCTCAGCTCTAGGTAAGGTCAAATCCATCTCACATGATTTGGACCTTCAGGTTCCCCTTCTGACACTTTGGTCGCTCATAGATTTTTGGTTGTCTCACGGAGCCTGCAGTGGCAAGCTGCTTCCTTCAAGGGGTCTGTGGATTCTCTCAGCTTTTATGTTTCTGCAGTATTTCTTGGATCGAAAGCCCACGATGTGAGTCTCTACAGGCTGCTCTGTCCATCCGAGTCAGCTGCGAGTTAGTTCTGCCTCCTACCTGCCATTTTTTCCCCCTGTCCTTTCTTATAAGGTCACTCATCTCTTTCATGAGGGTCTTCATTCTTACAAGCTAATTTCCCCCAAAGGCCCCACCTTCTAATAAATATGTCACATGGGAGATTGAGGCTTCAATATATGAATTTTGGGGGAACACAAACATTCACTCCACAGCAACATCAAAACATTCATTGTAGTAGTAACTTTTTGTTTAAATTCAGTTAGAACATGAGAGTCAACATCTGGATGAGTAGTTACTGATCCTAAAATTTAAGCAGGGAGAATAACAATACATGAGGGGTAAATAAGAACTTTTAGGGGGTTGAACAGTGTCCTACCAAAATACCTGGCCACTGGAACTTAAGACTGTAATCTTATTTGGAAATAGGATCATAGCAGATTTAAGGTAAGGATTGAGATGAGATCATTGTGGATTCAGGTGTCATCTAAATCCCAAAAAGTGTCTTTACATATAGAAATATAGTGAAGACAGAGGCAAAGGTTGGAGTTACGCAGTGACAAGCTAAGGTATCCCAGGAGTTGCTAGAAGCTAGAAAAGGCAAGGAAGGATTCTCCCCTACAGCCGTGGGATGGGTTTGTGGACCTGTCAGCATCTTAATTTTGAATTTCTAGTCTCCAGAACTATAAGAAAATGAATTTTTTATTGTTTTAAGCCACAAAGTTTGTGGTAATGTTTTATGGCAGTCTAGAATACAGTATTTATTAAGAAATATCTAATGACAAGGATTTTTTTTTTTGTAGTCTTGATTTTGGGGAAGAAAATTTCTTCTAAAGTTTTATTGTAGTTTTGAATTATAAAGTGGTATATTTTGAGAAGAAGGAAGCATGATAACCCAACTATATAGAAATAGCTATATATAAAATGGAGACTTTTAATTTTCTGAATCTGTCTGAACAGGTGAACTGCAGGTTCCTACGGAAAATAGGTCCCTACGGAGCTGCCATTTTACAGCAGTTACTACAAACTACAGAGATCTGTTCCTTAGTTGAGGAACAGAGGCTATGATAGTAGTTCTCAAACTCTAGTTGCCTAAGAATACTTGGGGAATTGAAAATGAGTCCTGGGCTTCATTCCCAAAGACTCTCCCTTCGTTTGTATGGCTGGGATGAGGCAATCGGTATTTTAGCAAGCACTCCAAGAGATTATGATCAGATACAGGGGTTGGAAAGGCCACACTGGGGAAATACATACTGGGTTATGGGGATGGTTTTCAGCAGAGAGGACCATGGGAAGTTGTAGTCAAGAGCTGGGTTCTGGAATCACACAAAATACTAGGGTTTTTTTTGGTTTAATTCCACTCCTTGCTGATGTATGGCCCTGAGAAACATACACAACCTTGGGGAGGATTAATTGAGATTATCCTAAGTAAGTGATCAATGAATGTTGCCTATTAAAATTATTTTAAAATTTACTTAAGGCAACAACAATTTTAACTTACATGATAGAGTGAATTACTAAGTAATAACAGTTAACTACCATAACTTGTGCTCATATAGTAGGAGATTTGTTTAGGGCATTGGAAATAGTTTATTCCCACTTTGGAACCTGGTAGATAAATCTTGCTAGATATGATTTTGGATAACTCTGGGACACGAAATGACTAAGGATTGGAGGGAAAAACTTAAAGGGAAGAAGGCAAAGATAAGCTCTGCCGATACTGCAATTTTGCCTGAAGATCCTGGTGGCTTCTAAGTTTAGTACTCAAAACGAATTCTTGCTGCATTTGGCATGCTCAGCTTATTAATGACAAAGTTACGTACCTGGGCTGGGTTGAATAGTGTCCTTCCTGACCTCTAATTCAGCCCAGTTTCTCAGTTAATCCCAAACCTTTATTCACAAGGAAAACAACCAGAAATTCTTTTAAAAATAGGTGCATGAGTAAAGTATCTTTTTTATTAGCACTAGAATATCTTGTAAAGTTTCATATCTGTAAAAACCTTCATCGGTGGGATAAGACAGAAAGTGAAAGTGGCAAGGAATGCAGACACCTTATAGAGGTTTACTGACTAATGCCAGGGTGAGCTAGAGAGCAGATCTGGTGGTCTGGAGCCTGAATCCAAAAGAGAATGTTATGGTCTTGGTGTTAGAGCCATGTGGGAAGTAAGTTTCATATTACCATCTTTTCAACACCAGTATTCACTCAGCTAGGGCTATAATTACCAGCAAAATTTTTATCTAGTTCTAGTGTCTATAAGTAGTATATAAAGATACAAGGTTAATGTATAATCAAAACTAGTGGTTCTCAACCTTTTTCCTACTCCTAGCAGCTCACTAGGGCAGATATGCTCAACCAGGGATTATGTAGGAAGATGTGTTTGAAAAATTACCCAAGTCATTAGGTGGACTATTCTTGGTCTTCTAAATTCCACATATCTAAAATAACATTAAGAAGCCATATAGCTCTACTATAGCACTTGTTACCTGACTTGTTACCATCTACATGATAGCACTTGTTACCAGACACCTGGCACTAGAGATCCTAATCACTGCAATAAGGCAAAAACAAAAAAGGGCATACAGATCAAAGTAAAACTTTTTATTCACAAACTATGATGTAGAGAATCCTTAGGGGTCTACAAAACTACTAGAACAGGTGAATAGATTTAGCAAGGTTACAGGATACAAATTCATTATTAAATCTATTTCTGGATACTAGCAATGAAGAACTGAACACTGAAATTTTATTTTTTTAACTTTTAGGTTTGGGTGTACATGTGAAGGTTTGTTACGTAGGTAAACACACGTCATGAGGGTTTGTTGTACATATTATTTCATCACCCAGGTATTGAGTCCAGTACCCAATAGTTACCTCTTTTGCTCTTCTCCCTCCTCCCACCCTCCTCTGTCAAGTAGACCCCAGTGTCTGTTGTTTCCTTCTTTGGAACACTGAAATTTTAAAAACACCATTTACAATATCAAATTTATGAAACACTTGGTAGTAAATTTTATAAAACATGACTGAGAGAAAGACACATATAAATGGAGAGATATACCATGTTCATAGACTGGAAAATTCAATATTATTAAGATGAAATTTCTCTACATTGCTCTATAGATTCAAAGGAATCCTAATAAAAACTTCTGGTCTGTTTCTGTGTATAAATTAACAAACTGATTCTAAATTTTATATAGATGTGCAAAGGAACTAGAATAAGAAAACAATTTTGAAAAAGAAAAAGGTGGAGACTGGGCATTAGCTGCTCATTTCAGGACTTACTATAAAGGTTCAGTAATCAAGACGATACTGTAGGAAAGTTAGACATACAGATCAGTGAAATAGAACGGGGTCTAGAAACAGATGAACACAGAAAATCTTTGTGAACTGACTAGGCAACAGTTTCTTACACAGGACACTGAAGAGCACAAATAATAAAGTAAAATTGAAAAATTGTACTTTGTCAAAATTAAACACTTCTACTCTTCATAAAACAGTATTAAGGAAATAAAAAGGCAAGCCACAGATTGTAAGAAAATGTTTGCAAACCAAATATATTATAAATAACTTTTATCTAAGATATATAAAACATTCTTACAAGTCCATAATAAAGTAACCCCATGTTTTAAATTGGATAAAAAATTGGAATTAACCTATCACCAATGAAGGTATATGAAAGACAAGCCCAGGAAAATATGCTTAAATTAACACTTTAGTTACTATTAGGGAAACATAAATAAAACCACAATAAGATTCTAATATACATTTACTAGAATGGCTAAGTTAAAAAGGCTAACAGTATCAGGTTTTGGTGAGGATGGTGAACAAATGGAACCCTCAAATACTACTAATGGAAATGTAAACCAGTCTACACACTCTGGAAAACCAGAGAATGCCAGCAAGGTATGTGCCCAAGAAAATATATGCCCATACAAATTTTTGTATCAATACACAAATGTTTGTAGCAATTTTATACATAATATCCTAAAATTGGAAATAACTCAGTTGTCTATCAGTCCATGAATGGTTAAAGAAATTGTGGAATATTCCACACAATGCAATACCAATCAGCAATAAAAGGGAATAAACTACAGATTCATGCAGCAATATGGATGAAACTTAACAGCATTATTCTAACTTAAAGAAACCAGACACAGATGACCACATACTGTATAATTCCATTAATATGAAAATCTAGAAAACGCAAAACTATGGTGACAGAAAGCAGATAAGTGGGTTCCAGGGACCAAGGTTCAGGGAAGGGGCCTGACTGCAGAGGTACATAGAGAACCTTTGGGGGTGATGGACATGTTTCATATTTTGACTGTGGGTAGATATGTGGCTCTATGCATTTAACAAAAGACATCTAACTGTACACTTAAAATGAGTACATTTTACAGCAAGTAAATTCTACTTCTAAAAGCTGTTTTATTAAGGCATCTCAAATATTTGCCCTAAAAAAATTTAAGTGATATAATATCACAAATCTGTAATATGTGCTATAGTCTAAACAGTGCTTTCTAAAAGGCTACATGGATTCTTGTCAAACCAAAATGTTAGAAAACATTATTTAGAGTTTGAAACAAATGTATTCACATGTATGATTTCAATTTTTTTGGTATTAGAATTTATTTGAAACAAGATGTTTTCCTATTCATTCAAATAAGCATTAACATATCCCACAAGGTTTTCATTATTATTTTGCATCATTTTTCCTTTCCTGGTTCATGCAAGATATAATTCCCTAATTAAGGGATCACTTTAAGTGTAAGCTGACATTTAAAAATTTCTAGGACGTTAATTTCCTTCAGGGTCACAAATAATAACTACCATGTTTTCTTGATACTGTCTAGAAAGGGAAAATGTTGCATCAACATACTTCTGAAGCAGTTACAAATAGTTCAATTAGAATTCACAGAGAAAAGAAGAAAAATATTAGAAGTGAGAGACAATGTGTTTTGCAATCAGTATTTTAGAAGCATAGAGCTCTAATTTATTAGATTACCACAGTAGTAGCAGGGCTTAGGTGTATCAAACAAAACAAACACATACACACATTCTTGCACCCTTCAATTCCTCCTGTAAAACTCAGAGCAAAAATTACAATGACAGTGTGGCATCTAATCTGTTTGGTTCAGATTTGAAGGATGTATTTTTGCTTTTAATCAATGCTATGATACAGAAACTCAACACATTTGGAAACTGGTTTAAATATCCATTTCAACTTTCTCCTGCTAAGTACTCCCTCAACCAGCAACCAAAATACAACAACAACAAAACCTTCACTTACCGTTGCAATTCAACAGCAACATTCCCTGTCAGCTGTGCACATGGTGTGACAGCTTGTATCAAAATCACCTTTGAGTAGCTTCTAATTACTCACGCACAGTTCTTATAGATGAAACTGGCCTGGGTAAACTGTGAAGGGTAACTCAGTGGAGACCACAACTCTCCCTCTGTCTAGTGCCTTCTACTCATTTCCAAGGTAGGGAAGGGTCTCATTTCAATCCCTTACACAAGCTGATCAATTCACTGATTATACTCCAACGTGAATAGATGTCATAAGTCTTGATCATTCAATCAGTCTTAAGACGTAACTGGCAAGTAATCTGATTTAGTACTCTTGATGTATTTTTTGCAGTATATAATGCACCTTTCCCAGATAAATTCCTTACCACAGACTCAGAAAGTGCATAAGCCAAACTAGATTTGAAAGCCCAGTTCCTAAGGTTTTATTTCCTTTCGCTTTACACATTTATATAAGTCTTATGGCCAAAGGCTTTTTGATGTGTGGTATCCCTTTTCTCCCAGAAACTTATTTGAGCCTATTAAGCACATGTTTTGGTGAAAGTATGTAAGTTTTTCGGCAGGGAATGAAGGCTACTGGGAGGCTTTGGTAAATTCCTGATCACTGGCCAAAAGCAGCCCCTTAGTACTGTTCAACATACATATTTCCTTAGTCCATTCTGTGTCCCAATTGCTTGGATTTGAGGACTTCATGACTCTGCTTTTCTCGAAAACTTCCAATAACTTCCTCACCATCCTTCATTCTCATCCTATTTCACTGAGAAAAATCAATGAAAAGAAACTTGCACAAACTTGTACCACCCTATCTACTCTCCTACTGCTGTGTGAGTTTGTACACTTTGCTTTCTTTTCTTTATAAGGACGATCTGTCCATGCACGTATTTAGGGCCAATCCCTCCCCCTACGTCCTCTATCTCACCCACTCTTGCCTACTCAGGAACAGAGCCCCAGCTGTTACCCTTTAATCAGTCATTCTGTCTTGACCATCAACATACGATAACTTCTCCCATCATTCCCTCTTGGCTCACCTCTCCTTCTAGTGACCACTCATCTCTGTGCTCACTTACACAGCCAAACTTCCTGAGCTGTCCATACTCACTGTCTTCAATCCTCTTCCATTTCTCCCTTGAACCCATGCCATTAGCTTCTGCCCTCATCACTCCACCAGAAGTGTCCTCGGTGACCTTTATGTACCAAACCCAATGCCTCCCTCCCTCTTGGCTTCCTCGCCACCTTACTCTCTTGGCTTTTCCCCAACTTCACAGGCCACTCTGAAGTCTCCTTTACGGATGGCTTGGTTCTCTGATCCCCAATACTGTACTGCCTACTATTAACTAGGCTGGGATCTTACTCTTCTTCATCCACACTCATTCCCTAGGTGATCTCTTTCAGTCTTGCAACTTTAATTATCATATGTGGTCATGCCTACCAAATGTGTATCTCCTGCCTCTCTCCTTTCTAGACTCACATATTTACTAATTTCATAACTCCCTATGGATGTCTAATAAGTAGCTCAAACTTAACATGGCCTAAATGGAACTGCTTTTTGACCTTTCCCCCAAAACCTGTACTTCCCACAGTCTTTGTTGCAGTTAAAAGGCAAAACTGCGTTTCCTTCAATTCAGGCCAAGAACCTTGCAGTCACACTAGTTCCCTCTCATTTTCTTATACTCCACCCATCAAAAAATTCTATTGCTTCCACCTTAAAATATATCCAGAATCCAGCCATTTTTTTTTACAACCTCACTAATTTTACCTCACTTTCCACTTCTCTTTCCTGGAGTATTATAAATACTTTTCTAATTGGTTTCTCTGTTTGCCCACCTCCCCGACCCACAGATTTTTCTAAACATTACAGCCAGAGTAATCCTTTAATAATCTTAATCACAATCTTATAACCCCTCCCCCTTCACCCTTTCTCCTCAGTGGCTGCCCATCTCGGAGAGAACACCAAACTCTCTTGGTGGCCTATCTGGCCAACATTTACCTTTCTGCCCTCATTCTGTGCTACTGTTCACGTGACTTGATCTGGTCTAGCCACACTGCGTTTCTTGTTCTTTGAACACACTAGGCACACTCTCATCTCAGGCACGTTACTGTTCCTTCTATAAGGGATCCTCTTCCCCCAAATTCCTCTTTTTAGGGGGGCCCTGACTACCCTACTTCAGTCTTCCCTCTTCCTAGATTTATTTTCTCTGTAAGCCCCATCATCTGACACACTATAAACTTTACTTATTTATTGTCTGAATTTTTGTTTATTTTATTCATTGGGGTATTCCTGTGCTGCTTCAGTGAGCTCAGGAAATATATAAATTGAGTAAGCAGAAAAGGGGAAACTGAGCTGAGCTTCTCTCTCTGGGGTACTTCTTGGCAGAGAGCCTAAGAATAGAGCCTTCCCTAACAGCCTGCAGTAGAAAGGTACATTATGAGAGACTGTCACTGGAAAGTAATTGTGATTAATGATCCCCCAGACCATGGCAGAGAAGGCAGACAGGAATTTATGCTTCTGCTCTGGAGCATGAGACATTCTTTGCTAAGCCTTAGATACTCTGCAGTTCTGCCACTCACTATCTGTGCAATCACTATATTATTGTTAAAGCACTGGGGTTCCTCATGAGTTGTCAGGTAAGCTGAGATAATAATGTTTCAGAGGTTATGGTGGGAAGTCAAGGTCACATGTGTGTGGTGTTAACAGTAGGTCAAGGGCACTAACTGACCAACATCCGAATAGGCACAGGGCACCACAAGGACAGGAAGCTAGAGACCTCTTCAATGATGATAAGTGCCTTTTATAGGTTTAAAGAGCTTATGTGAGTTTGATATGCTCCCCTTTCCCTCTCCCTTCAAACCCTGAGACAAATACTCTTTAGTTTATGGCATATTTGACAATGTTAAAACATATAGTGTTGTTTTTAAACTAAAAACATTTAGTTTAAAACGTTCCTGACATTCTGGAATGCAATCCCCTGTGCTTGCTTCATTTTCTCTATGATAATAACAGAAACTTCATTAAACATTCCCGAATAAAGTCTCTTCATTAATCGAGGTATTACTGTAGAAGTATTTGTTTCCTAATCAATTCTCGAGACTATGTCTTTAGAACCACCAATCTCCTCACAGAAAGTCTTCATTTTCTACTGTGCTATTTTTTTTTCTTTCTATCCATAGAACACATGGAGTCCCACCAGCTTGAAAAAATATTTCACAGAGCTGGCATTTCTATCAGTGCAGACACGGCTCTGAAAACAGTAATTGCTGCCTTATGGACATGATACTCTCATTTCTACTCTGACCTCCTCCCAGGAGAATCTCTTCTGCAAATGACCACAGTACTTCACTTGAGTTCTGCGTCATCCTCCTCCTATTAGTTCAAGTGGTCTGCTAAGCGGTTCATGAACCACTTCCCTCAGCTGACCCAGATGAAGTAAGCTCTTCTTTGCTGCTATGCCCAGAGCCCAGACAAGTTAAGAATCTCAGCCTGACTTGGCCTGTTATCCCTCAGCTTCCAGTCCTGACTCCAAGATACCTTCTTTCTGTAAGTCTTCACCCTACTGACCCAGGTTCCTACCATACACACCACTGTCTTCTGAGAACAGCACACATGGGGCAGAGCAGAGTCAAGGGGAGAGAAAGAAGAGTTAACAACTCTCAGAAACCTGAAAATAAAGAGGATGTGGCTAGAAATGGGACCTCAGAAAGTTCCACATGCTAGAATGTCTCTCCTTTTGCTTTCATGGTACTCCCTTTCACCCTCAACTGAAAGTGTGAGTGTATACACACATACTCGCTGTTCTCTGGGATTTCCTAAAACTGGAGCTAAATTATAATTAGGACAAATTATATAGTTTATTTTCAGGAAATAAGAATAGCTCCATAAGTACAGACTGATTTAATTTAATATGATTTATCCACTTGTGTATCAAGGTCTGGTGGAATTTGTTTTTAACACCGGAGGATTGTGAATATTAAGATCATCTTTATATTCACAGGTCTCTCAGGTATTTAAGACCTTGTTGTCTGAATAGTTATATAAGCCTAGTTATATGCAGCAAATTAGAATATATGCTTTGGTTTCACAGAATTAATTCATGTAGCTTTATGATGTTCACATACAGCAATGCAAACATTCTCATGCACATATAATGAAGGAGGAAAGACTATAAAAGGACCAAAAAGAAAAAAAATGGGCAAAAAGGTCAGAAGAAAAAGGCTAATGAGTCTGTCAACTACTGATAGGAAAAAAAAAAAAAAAAAAAAAAAAAAAAAGCTAAAAGTAGAAGAGCAGGTAGTGAAGCCAGAATTTAACAAATTAAGGGAGGAATATTGGGGGAAAAGATGATCAAGGAAGAAGTGAAAAAAAAAAATTAAGCTCAGTATTTGGTATCTATTACATGGCCAGCATTAAAAAAATAGAAGAAAAGCATAAGGATGGTAACAGGTGAGGAAATAATAACAGTTAAGTCCAATAAATTTTTTAAAAAGTTATATTCATGTCTGTGTAGGCCCTTAATTCAGAATACATATCTATGATTTACTTGTTTTTAATAACACTGAGCTTCTGGTAAAACAGAAAAGACATTAAATGTGTTGGACCAACCAATTGGAATGAAAATTGATTCCCAAACCCAAGTAACACAAGAATGTACTAACTCTAAGCTCCAATATTTTAATATAAAACAGAATCCGTATTGTTTTTAATGACAGCCTGTTACAGCACTTGAGATACTCTTGAATTTAGCAGAGTGACATCAGACCTAGGCTTATGTAACTATTCAAACAACAAGGTCTTAAATACCTGAGAGATCTGTGAATATAAAGATGATCTGAATATTCACAATCCTCTCTGGTGTTAAAAACAATTTCCACCAGACCTTGATGCACAAGTGGATAAATCATATTAAATTAAATCAGTCTGTACTTATGGAGCTATCTTAATCAGAAGGAAATTTAATGAAAAGCGTTAGCTTAGAGGAATACTCTAATTATTATAGGCTAATATTTGTCCACAAAAAGAATTTGTTTCAGGATTAGACAGAGACCAGGAGAAGCCAGAGGCATCAATTCAATAATGGAATGCCTAATTAAATGATAATGAAATCCTAATTATAATGTATTGCTTTGCCCTGCATATAATTTATTTAGCACATTGCTTTTCACAGGGTTTATTAAGGAAACCTAAAAAAATGCAATTACTAAAGAAGGAAAGAAAAAATCAGTAAACTAAAACTTTTTAAGAAATAGAGGAAGTAAGATGTGACAAAGTTCTAGTTATTAAAAAATGCAGGGGGTATGCTGTGTTCAATTTGTACATGTAGAAACTGCATATTTGTCCTATATTCTTCAAAAAATTGGTTATTGCCCTTATGTGCTTAAAATTATGTTAAGACATGCATTCATCACATCAAAAATATCGATAAAGAGTTAAGTAATTGCTCACTACATCATGATTATGATAATGATTATAAGTCCTGTGCTAGCTACAGCTACCATGGGAGATTTAAAGACATGGAAGCAATCCTTGCCTTTCAGAAGTTTATAATCTAGTTGAAGTACAAGATATAAACATGTGAAAAGTTAAGTAATAACACAGGAAATGAATACAAGCTAATATAAAATTTTAAGAGAAGTGAGGTGAGTGTAGGAGAGAATGAACACTATGAGTTCAAAGGAGGACAGGATTACTGTGGGCTGAAATGCCTAAACAGCTCAGCACACAAAAAGGCTATCCTGGTATAATACATGCATAAACTAAGTCCTTGAGATTTAGAAGAAACTGAGTCTTCACTATGGAAAATACATTCTCAAAGAATCAAGTGGTTGTGGAAAAACAAGTATCAGAATGGAGTTCAAAGTCATTCTCATGAATATATGGGGATTTAATATATGATAAAGGTAACATCACAAATCAATGGAGAACAACAGATTAAGTACACAGTGTTGGAGAAAAATGAAACCAGATCCTCACATCAAATAACACATGTAAAGGACTCCAGATGGATAAAGCTGAAATGTAAAAAAGAATTACACAATTAACAAAAGAAAATGGAGACGAAGTAACAAGGAAGGTTTTTAAAAACAAGACTTCAACAGCATAGGTTGTAAGACAAAAACTTTTTGATTACACTAAGAATTTCTGTTCAATGAATATGTAATAAAATAGAACATACCTGCAATGTCTAAAATTGAACAAAGGATTGTATCTAGAACATAAGAACCAGTGCGAATTAACAAGTCACTATGGTAATCCCAATAGCAATATAGACAAGATATAAACAGGAATGGATAGATGAGGAAACCCAGAAAATAACAGGCATGTGAAAATTGTTTGTAATCCGACAAAACCAAATTAAAATATACCTATTTGACTGGCAAGGATTAGAAAACTGGATGATACCAAGTGTTCATAGGAATGAGAGGAAACAGGCACCCTTGTGCATTGCCAGTGGGTGTTCAGAGAGGAGTATCTATTATGTAGTATAATTTGGGGCTGGTCAAATTCAGGTTACCAAACCCTATGACTTGGCAGTTCTACTCTTGGACATACAACTGTGTGTCACTTGACAGGGATATGTTCTGAGAGATGTGTCATTAGGCAATTGTTGTCATGGGAACATCATAGCACATACTCACACAAACCCAGACAGCATACAGCCTATGACACACCTAGGCTATAATGGTATGGCCTATTGTTCCTAGGCTACAAACCTGTACAGCATGTTGCTGGACTGAATATTGTAGGCAATTGTAACATAATGCTAAGTATTTGTGTGTCTAAACATAGAAAAGGTACGGTAAAAATACAGTATAGAAGATGAAAAATAGTATACCTCTATAGGGCACTTACCATGAATGGAGTCTGCAGGACTGGAAATTGCTCTGGGTGAGTCAGTGAGTGAGGGTGAGTGAACGTGAAGGCCTAGGACATCACTGTACACTACTGTAGACTTTATAAACACTGTACACTTAGGCTACACTAAATTTATTTTTAAAACTTTCATCAATAATAAGTCAACCTTAGCTTACTGTAACTTTTTTACTCTAAACTTCTGAAAATTTTTTTCTTTTTGCGATGAAGTCTCACTCTGTCACCTAGGCTGGAGTGCAATGGTGCGATCTTGGCTCACTGCAATGTCTGCCTTCCGGGTTCAAGTGATTCTCCTGCCTCAGCCTCCCAAGTAGATGGGAATACAGGCGCCCGCCACCATGCCCAGTTAATTTTTGTATTTTTAGTAGAGATGGGGTTTCACCATGTTGGCCAGGCTAGTCTCGAACTCCCGACCTCAGGTGATCCACCCGCCTTAGCCTCCCAAAGTGCTGGGATTACAGGTGTGAGTAAACTTCTAAATGTTTAAAACTTGACTCTTTTATAACACTTAGCTTAAAACACAAACCTATTGTACAGTTGTACAAAAATATTTTCTTTCTATCTTGATTCCATAACCTTTAATTATAAAAACTTTTTACAAAACTTTTTGTTAAAAACTAAGAGAGAGAGACACACACACACACACACACACACGCCTAGGCCTACACAGGGTCAGGATCATCAATATCACTGTCTTCACCTCCACATCTTGTCCCACTGCAAGGTCTTCAGAGGTAAAAACAAGCATAGAGCTGTCATGTCCTATGAGAGCAATGCCTTCTTCTGGAATATCTCCTGAAGGACCTGCCTGGGGCTGTTTCACTGCTTTTACTGTAAGCAGAAGGAATACACTCAAATAACAATAAGAAGTATAGTACAGTAACTATGTAAATCAGTAACATAGTCATTTATTATCATTACTTACAGTATATAATTTTATGTGCTACCGTTTTATACAACTGGCAGCATAGTGGTTTACATCAGCATCATCACAAACATATGATGCTGTCACTAGGTGATAGGAATTTTCTAGCTCCATTATGATCTTATGATCCTGCCATCATATATATGTTTCGCCACTAACTAAAACATCATTATGTGTTGCACGACTGTATATCCCAAAGGAATTCTTACACAGGTACACAAGAAGGCATCTATAAGGATACTTCCTATGATGCTTTTTTAATGGAGACAGTTGGAGTTACACGGGTGTATGCTTTTAGGAACCTGAATAAGCGACATGTGGAAGGGACACAGCATGAGAAGCTGGTCGTCGGAAGCCAAGCACTAGACACGCTCAAAATAACACAAATGTATCTTTAAAACAAAATGCTAAATGAAAAGGTGACATAGGAATATAAAACAAAACAAAAACATTTCACAGAAACACAAAGACCCAAAAGAGATACACGTTACATATATCAGGATGACTGCCTATGGAAGAAGAAATGGGAGTAGTATATAGGGATAAAAGAGATCAAGTAAAAAATAGTAAGAGAAACCATGCTCAAGACCAATAATGATAATGCCCTGTAAAGAGGATGACTATTCTTCTGAACCTGAGGTCTTCATTAAGTAATTAAGAGTATTCTTAAATAATTAATAGACACTTGAAATACAAATCAGGCCCTTTAAAATAGCCACACACACACACAAAATCTTTAGCTACATTATCCCCTCAAATAATGACATTTAGAAAGGAAGAGCTAACACACAATTTTCAAAGCAAGGATTTAAAGGTCAACCTCCCACTGCCATGGAACACTACATGTTTAATACACATCATGGGAAAAGGAGGAGGGGATGGTTTGTCTGAGCCAGTGAAACCCATTATAAACTGGAGTACTACAAGTTCCTAGGACAATATTATTTATATCTCTTTGGTTAAGTGCATCATTTTAGTTTTTGGTTGTAGATCAAGTGATACGATGGAAGCCAAATATTTTAAATACAGGAATGCCTCTGTTGTGACCTCTCAGTTTCCCTTAATTGTCACATATGAATCTATTATTTTACTACAAAGGCATCTGAACTCCAGAATTTGATAAGGTGTATTAGTCTGTTCTCACAGTGCTATAAGCAAATACCTGAGACTGGGCAATTTATAAAGGAAAGAGGTTTAATTGACTTACAGTCCTTCAGGGCTGAGGAGGCCTCAGGAAACTTAAAATCATGACTGAAGGGGAAACAAACATGTTCCCTTTTACATGGAGGCAACAAGGAGAAGAAGTGCTGAGCAAAAGGGAGGAAGCGCCCCTTATAAAACCATTAGATCTCGTGAGAACTCACTAGCATGAGAACAGCATGATGGTAACCGCCCTCATGATTAAATCACCTTCCACTGGGTCCCTCCCACAACATGTGGGGATTATGGGAGCTACAGTTCAAGATGTGATTTGGTTGGGGACACGGCCAAACCATATCACAAGGTATATGTGGTCGTCTTTCTGTAAATCTCACAGCTCTTTATGTGGACCTCTCTTATAGCACTTAACCATTTTTTTAGTTTATGTTAAGTGTTACTGTCAAACCACAACAATTTCTTGGATTAGATTATATACTCCTCATGGGCAGGCTGCATGTCTTTCTCGTTTTCATATTCTCCATGTTGCTTTGAACATACTATGCACACAAATACCGGCTGGAGGAATAATTCCTTTATATTTTGATGACTAAGAAAAAAGAAACAAACTGACTGCCAAATAGCATGCTAAGTACTTTCTCGTAAGATTTTATTCAATATTCAACCCCATGAAGTGGGCCTTGATATTTGAAACTCAGGTTGAGTAATTTATAAAGCCTGTAAGGGACAAGGTAATGGTTCTAACCTAGGTCCAATATTGGGAGATAATTCAGAATTTCTCACTTCAGTTTCATAAACTGAAGGTTAGAGGGATTAAGTGATTTTCCAAAGATGTTTAGAGTTTGCTGAGTAGAAGGACTACATTTAAAAACCAGGCTTCCTGCCTCCCAGCTTCAGTTGGCCCTTTCCATTACATCAAAGGACTAGAGCAAAGTCCTCCAAATTGTGCTTTGGTGTTCTCCATAAGCACAGTTTTTAAAAGTTACAATCTGGAAGGATGCAGCTGGTCTTAACATTATCTTTTCAAAAGTCTCTCAAAACATTAGGTTCAGCAGCAAAAGTGTTTTAGGCAAACGGTACACATCTTAGTTTTATCACACTGCAAATCTAACTGAAGTTCTTTCTACTTCTGAAACAAAACACCAACTAATTAACATTTACCCACAGCAGAAGAAACACATTGTTCTGAGAATGTGTCCAGTAGAAAAGCACTAGGCTAGGGTATGTTTTCCTGCATATCGTTCTGAATGGAAAAGCTTTCCATTACTCTTCCAGGTATGATTATGAATATCTAATTCTGTTTAAAAGAATTATGGCCCACATGTGAATTTTTAAGTGGTTCCTTCATTTACCTGCAATAAAGTGAGAAATTATATGGTTGATTGCATTCTCAGGGTGAGCTATGTTATCTTTTATTCCAAAGAATTTACATTGCTTGGAGTAACTTTGCTACTTAATATGAATAAATCTCTTCTTCATAAAAAAAAAGAACCCGAAACTTTTATATCCAGTCTGACAGAGAAAATTAAATGTTTATAAATGAGTAGGATGACCACACAAACTAATATTCTCCTGTGATCATTAATCTTTTTCTACAGTTTTATCTTTACGGTGCTGCCACTTAGCCAACATTCTCATGAAAACCCATCAGTGGCTCTTGGGGTGACATCTCCTTTTCTCTCTACAGAATTTCTGTTATAGCTGGCTCAGCTAGAGTCCTGGTACAACTTCAGATTTCTCTGACTTGATTCTCTTCACATCTTTCTTTAGATGCAGCCTCCAACATTCTTATCCATGGGTATATATGTGAAAATATTGCCCACACTGAGAAGGTTAGGAAAGACAACTTGGTAACAAAAGTACACTCAACAAGACTCACTCAGAAACATTTGATTGCACATTTAAAATGAAAGCTAAGCTTACATTCTGGTGTGCCTTTCAGTCTAGAGAAGCAGCTCAGTGATTCTAAGGCTGTTTCATATACTGCAGCAGATGCAGCTGGTTAGAGCTCACTTAACAGTGGCAGTGGGGTAGGGTGGGGTGCAGATCCTGCCGTAAACTCTAAGGTCAAAGTCGGTTTCATGTTAATGTGTCTATGCTCAGGGGGTTCCCTGAGAAGATGTCATTCTAGATCCTATCAGTGTTTAGGGTTTAAAAGAAGTCATAGAATCAGGTCTAGACTCTGATGAATATACTCAAATGAGAACAAATACTTGATACCGCCAAATATAGTTGTAGACTTTAGGAATTCATCATTCAATGATATGGAAGGAGGAAGCTTTTAATCTCATAATTTTTTAATGCATATAATTTTATTTTCTAGAAGGAATTACAAGGAATTATTAATAACTATCTTTTGGAAGAATAATTTGATGGGTTAGGAGAGGCAGCTTTCATTTATTTTGTTCCTTTGTATATGTGAGTTATTTTAAAGTTAGTGTGTCTTATTTTTATCATTTTTTTTAAACTTTTATCTTAGGTTCACAGGTACATACACAGATTGTTACATAGGTAAACTCATGTCACAGGGGTTGGCTGTACAGATTATTTCATCACCCAGGTACTAAGTGTAGTACCTAATAGTTATTTTTTCTGATCTTCTTTCTCCCATCCTCTGAAAGACCCCAGTATCTGTTGTTCCCTTCTTTGTGTCCATGAGTTCTCATCATTTAGCTCTCACTTATAAGTGAGAACATGCAGTATTTGGTTTTCTGTTCCTGCATTAGTTTGCTAAGAATAATGGCCTCCAGCTCCATCCATGTTCCTGCAAGAGACAGAATCTTATTCTTTTTTACGGCTGCATGGTATTCCACGGTGTATATGTACCACAATTTCTTTCTTTTTTTTGTGGAGTTGGGGAGACAGAGTGTCACTCTGTCGCCCAGGCTGGACTGCACTGGCGTGACCTTGGCTCACGGCAACCTCTGCCTCCCGGGTTCAAGCGATTCTCTTGCCTCAGCCTTCTGAGTAGCTGGGACTACAGGTATGCGCCACCACACTTGGCAAATTTTTGTATTTTTAGTAGAGATAGGGTTTCACCATGTTGGCCTCGAAGTCCTGACCCTCAAGTGACCCACCTGCCTAGGTCTCCCCAAGTCCCAGGATTACAGGTGTGAGCCACTGCACCCAGTTGCCACATTTTCTTCATACAATCTGTCATTCATGGGCATTTAGGTTGGTCCTACATCTTTGCTACTGTGAATGGTGCTGCAATAAACATTCACATGCATGTGTCTTCATGGTAGAATGTTAATCTCATAATTAAAAAAAAAACTCACCAACTCAATTATTAATAGAAATTTTATTAAATTATATAGGTTTGTTGAGAGTAATGTCTGAGTATGCCATATGGTATTTAGTTCAATGTTGACTTATTACAGACATTTGATAAATATCTGCTGAATGACTGCAGAGCTGTTCTGCTTAGCTTACTGAAAATGTCTCAACCTTGTTAACTATTATTTTCATTGAAGTATCCACAGGAGATATCAAACTGTCTTAAAATAGTAACTTTAAACTTATGCAGTACTAATGACTCAAATGTCCCTAGTCACCCAAGACAACTGGTGGTAATGGTATCAGATCGGTCAAAAAGTTAAAAAATTAAAATTCCCTTTCTTTTTGCATCTGAAATATAGTCAGGCCTCCATCTGTGGGTTCTACATCTGTGGATAAAAAACATTTGGGAAAAAAAAATGTATGGCTGCATTTGTACTGAACATACAGACTTTTTCCCCCTAAATAATATGTACTATTTTATAGCATTTACTTTATAATAGGTGTTATAAATAATGTAAAGATTTAAAGTATACAGGAGGATTCTCAATAGGTTACATGCAAATAATACACTATTTTACATAAGGAACTTCAGCATCCATGGATTTTGCTAACCTTGGGGGTCCGGGGGGTCCTGAAAGCAATCTCCCACAGATACCAAGAACCCACTATAGTTGTATCTGATCTTCAGTAATGTATCTAAGAAAAGAGCTGCATGATCCACTCAGTCAGGAAACACAGAATGGAACGTTACATGCTAAATTCTTACTTAAAAAATTAAGGCAGTTCTACAACGGGTCTTCAAAAAGTTCATGCAAAATGCCTGTTATGAAAAAACTACACATGGATTTCAAAGTTTTTGACACCAAAATAAACTCATACCAAGTTGTTATAACATGTCTGAAAGGATCTAGTTTGAGGCACTAAGAAGGATAAGACATCAAGTTTGAAAAGAGCCTCTGTCAGAGCAACATGAATCCTGCTAGAAGTGCAGCAAGAACATCATCAAATTGATGGTGAAGCTTGGATGGAAGAATGGTGGAATTACTGATGATTTATAAAAAGATTATGGAGACAATATCCCAAAGAAATCAGCTGTTTACAAATGGATAATTTGGTGTTTTTTGTGACAAAGTCTTGCTCTGGTCCAGGCTGAAGTGCAGTGGGGCATTCTGGCTCACTGCAGCCTCAGTCTCCTGGGCTCGAGCTGTCCTCCTGACTCAGCCTCCCAAGTAGCTGACACCACAGGCACATACCACCACACCTGATTTTTAATTTTTTTTTTTGTAGAGACGAGGTCTCACCATGTTGCCTAGGCTGGTCTTGAACTCCTTGGCTGAAGCAATCATCTGGAATCAGATAGTTTGTTTTAAGGGATGAGTCAATGTTGAAGATAAAACCCACTATGGCAAATAATCTACAACAATTTTCAAAGAAAAAAATGCATCTTATTTGTGCCCTAACTGAAGAGGACCTATGATTAACAGCAGAAACAATAGCCAACACTATAAACATCTCAATTGGTTTAGCTTATACAGTCCTGGCTGAAAAATTAAAATTGAGCAAACTTTACTTGACGGGTGTCAAAAGCACTATGCCCAGATCAGCTACAGACTTTTGTCTACTCTCAGTAGAAATTTTTTAAAAGTGCAATTGAGACCCTGAAGCATTTCTTCAAGGAACTGTAACAGGAGATGAAACATGGTTTTCCCAGTGTGATCCTGAAGATGAAGCACAATCAAAGCAATGGCCACCAAGAGGTGAAAGTGGTCTGCTCAAACCACAAGCAGACTGGTCAAGAGCAATGGTCGCTGCAACCATTTTTGCTTGTTCACTTTCTGGAGGCCCAAACAATAATAATATCTGCTTATTATGGGAATGTTTTGTGAAAGTGAGTCAAAGCTTTAGCAGAAAAACACCTGAGAAAGCTTCACCAGGGAGTCTTCCACTACCATAACAACACTCCTGCTCACTTCTGTCATCAAATTAGGACAATTTTGCTAAAGTTTTGATGGGAAATCATTAGGCATCTGCCTTATAGATGATATGGTAGATATGGCTCCTTCTGACGTCTGTTTCTTAAAATCATAAAAAATATTCAAAGGGTGCCCACATATTTTCAGGTAATAATGTAAAATGAACTACACTGACATGGATAACTTCCCAGGACCTTCAGTTCCTTAGAGATGGACTAAATGGCTGGTATCATCACTTATAAAAGTGTCTTGACCTTACTAGAGCTTATGTAGAGAACTAAAGTTTATATTTTTTATTTTTATTGTTTAATTCTATTTTCCATGAAGTCCTGAGGTGATAACAGATGAACTATTTTATTTCTGCATTAAATCTTTGTGAACTACCTCCTGGAATGCTTCTAGCTTGAGAGTATATAAGAATGGTGGCACTAGTGAAGAGGAACGGGAAGCCAGGGAGAAAGCAAGGAGTTTGGTATTAGATAGACTGTATTTTGGGTGACAGAGCAAATATCTAAAAAATATTATCCAACCCACTTACTGGAGACACAGGTCAGACCTTTGGATACAGGTTACTGAGAAGCATAAATCTGGGAATCATGTGCAAACAGATGACAGTGACAGTCACAATCAGGAAGATACACTCTAAGGGAGTGACTATTAGAAGAGCTGGGCCGGGCATGGTGGCTTACCCCTGTAATCCCAGCACTTTGGGAGGCCGAGGCAAGTGAATCACTTGAGGTCAGGAGTTTGAGACCAGCCTGGCCAACACAGTGAAACCCCATCTCTACTAAAAATACAAAAATTAGCTGGGTGTGGTGGCGGGTGCCTAAAATCCCAGCTACTTGGGAGGCTGAGGCAGGAGAATCACTTGAACCCAGGAGGCGGAGGTTGCAGTAAGCTGAGATTGCACCATTGCACTTCAGCCTGGGTGACAAGAGCGAAGCTCCCTCTCAAAATAAAAAAAAGAGCTGAAGGCAGATGACTGAACTTCAGGGAATGATTTTCACCCCGGAGACCAGTGAAGGAAAGGAAGTCTGCAAAGGAGACCTAAAAGAAAACAGTTATGAGGAAAATCAGCATGATGGAAAGATACTGAAAAATATGTGAAAAGGAAAGTATAAGATAGATACTCACAGAGGTCTAGGCATACAGAACGTTTGAATCTGGATTTTCTGCAGTACAATCTTTCTGGTAACTGGTTTGGGGGCACTGACTGGAACATCCTTAGTTTCTGTCAGGGCAGCAGCAGCCTCTTGGTCTAGCATAACCTTCCCTTGTGAGAAGTCAGTCAGAATTCAAGATTTGGAGAAGTTAAAATGTAAGCTTGGTATTTACACTGGCGCTTTCAAAACATAAAAGATAATTTAAGGCTGAGCACAATGGCTCAGGCATGTAATACCAACACTTTAGGCAGGAGGATTACTTGAGGCCAGGAGTTTGAGACCAGCCTGGCCATGGGGGTACATGGCTGTAGTCCCAGCTGTTGGGGAGGCCAGGGTGGGAGGGTTGCTTGAGCCCCAGCGTTCAAGGTTATTGTGAGCTATGGCTGAACCACTGCCCTCCAGCCTGGGCGACAAGGACTCTGTCTCAAAAAATAAGTAACTTAGAGGCCCTCACACTGTGGTAGGCCAAGTCTCACTGAGTGTTAAGTTAAATATTAAAAGCCAGTGCCCTTATACAAAGGCTGGAATGTAACAAAAGCCCACCAAGAGTTTTGCCCAGGACTTTCCTGAACCTTAACGCATGATTAAACAAGTTTTATTGGGGATCTGCAGAAACTCCCCAAATCTCTGTGATTTAGCAGAAGACAAGATAGGGGTAATCACCCTAGCACCTGGACCCATTTAGATTAAATTTACTGAGGCTCCAGAGGAAGGTCTTCAAGACTCAGACCTCAGTTATAGATTAGAAGAAGTTGATCACTTATGTCTTTAGATGAATGCACCCTTACACATAGACACATAGCTTAGAAGGTATATAAGCTCTGGAAAACTTTGTAATTTTGAGTTGGTCTGGTGGTAATTTCCAGGCCTTCTCCATGTAACCGGTTACAGAAAATAAAAACTCTCTCCCTCCACCAGTTCATCTGCATCTCGTTATTGCGCCAGGAGAAACAGCAGCCCAAGCCTCAGTTTGGTCTGGGAACAACATGATATAAAACAGGGGTCCCCACTCCTGGGACTGGTATCAGTCTGTGGCTTGTTAGTGAAACTGCCTTTGCAAAATTATAACTAAGGAAATTATGACGGTGAAAGAAATCAAACCTAAAGCTGTCCTTGTTCATTCCCGGGCATTGGCCGAACTAACTTTGGGAAGAAATTCATTTCATGGTTTGACTCTGAAACAAAATTGAGAACAGCCCCTTCCCGAAAAGACCCCTTCTTGCCTGGGGACTAGCCTGCCTTTGTAGGACTAACAAATTAGCTACAAGATTGGAAATTACAGTTTAGGGGTCATGCAGCCTCTGGCTCTAAGAGTCTGAACTTCCCCAAACTGCTCCTGGGGATGACATCCCTATTATAAACCCTAAGATCAGTGCTTGAGAGATTCTGCAGACCCTGCACTCAATGGATCTGCTGACACCACCGGACCAGTAATCTGGCTTAACTAGTTCTGCTATCCCACCCAGGAACAAAGACAGCAAGAAAAACTCATTTCGACCCCCTATGATTCTATCTCCGACCTGACTAATCAGCACTCCCCACTTCTGAAGCCCCTATCCACCAAATTTTCTTTAAAAATTCTGATCCCTAAATGCTCAGGGAGATTGATTTGAGTAATAACAAAACTCCTGCACAGCCGACTCTGCACAGCCTGCTCTGAGTGAATTACTCTTTCTGCACAGCCGACTCTGAGTGAATTACTCTTTCTCCATTACAATTCCCCGGTCTTGATAAATCAGCTCTAAGCAGCGGGCAAGGTGAACCCATTGGGCAGTTGCATCAGGAACCAGGCCAAGCAGCAGGCAAACGAGCATGACCGCCTGCGCTCTACCTCCTGCCTGACCAGCGGAGTGTGGAGAGGGGAGCGTTAGATTCTCATAGTAGCAAGAACCCTCCTGTGAACTGCGCAAGCGAGGGATCTAGGTGGTGTGCTCCTTATGAGAATCTAATGCCTGATGATCCGAGGTGGAACAGTTTCATTCCGAAACCATCCCCCCCACTCCTTCCCCGATCTGTGGAAAAATGGTCCTCCGCAAAACCAGTCCCTGGTGCCAAAAAGGCTGGGGACCACTGACATAAAAGATTTGCTCATCCATTTCGCTATTAGGCGCTAGATTCACTCTGATCATTCGCTAAAACTGCTATTACACCTTTCTTTCTTTAAAGGTGCAGTTTCAGAGTTGTAGGGGGAAAAATGTATATTTCACTCTTAGTGGGAATCGTATCACTGATGAATTAAGCTTTCTTAGAATTCTTTTAAAATCCATTTTAGGTTGAAATTGCCTTACATATCTAAACGTTTGAACACTTTCTTAAACACTAAAGCAGTTCTTAACAGCAATACAAAGAGAAAGTCTGAATAAACTAAAAGCACAGTATGCAAATTGGTCTGCCTTAGAATAAATCTGCATACAGTGTCCTGCATTGGTGCATTTTATAAAGGGAATTAAAGCCATGAAATTAACATTTTAATGAAGCAGACAGACTACTTACGTCAAGACTACTCACTGATTGTAGCTTCCAGGTGGCCTAATGAGATAAAAATGAAGTTTATACCTTTAGCTGGTCTAAGCAAGGGCTGTTTGGATATTATGATTGAATTTAAATTAGAAAATACTGCTGTGTACAAACATGTTTAGGTTAGCAAGTAGTCTCTGTAAATCTCCGCACTATAAATGCTTAATTTAAAATAGTTAAGGCAATACACACAAACATTTTGGTCTTTTTTCTAAAGCACTGTCCTAAAATTGGTGGGAAGTTACTGTACTTTGGAAAACAATACAATGGTTTTATCAGAATGACCCATGTTAACTGTATTACAGGTCCATGTAATGCAACCATTAAAAGGGAGCACAGAGGTCATCTAGTGCAACCTCCCACCTGTGTGTGAGGGCGACAAGGACAGAGATGCCTTGAGGCAGCCTTTTTCCTGGCAGGCAGCTCTAATTTGTAGAAATGCTCTTATTACCCAAGGAAATTTGAGGCTGAAGTTTATCCCTCTGGGATTCCCACTCCTTAGTTTGTCCTCTAGAAACAAACAGTGTGATGCTTTTAACTTTTGTGGATAACAATCCTTCAAATATTAAAGCACGGGTTAGCAAAGTACAGCCCATGGACCAATTCCACCTGTGTTTGTACAACCTGAGAGCTATGAATGGTTTTTACAGTTTTTAAATGGCTGGGGCAAAAAGCAAAAGTATAACTTTATTTTATACACCTGAAAGTTCCATGAAATTTAAATTTCAATGTCCATAAATAAAGTTTTATTGGAACACATATTCATTCATTTGCAGTACAACAGAATTAAGTAGCTTGGAAAGTGACTGTATGGCCTGCACAGCCTAAAATATTTACTACCTGGCCCTCTACAGAAAACGCTTACCAATGGTGATTAAAAGACAGCCAGACAGCTGTCAAATCTTCTCTTAGTTGTCTTTTCCCTAAGCTAAGAAGTCACAGTCCTAAAGAACATAGAAGAGATTTCTAGACTACTGGATACTGAAAGGAATGAGGCACATCCCCCATATATCTCCCAACTTCCTGAGCCCAGCACAAACACATTCCTCCATATTTCTTTCAAACTACAGAAAAACATCACCTGGGAGATCTCCGATAAGGAATGCTAAATGTATAATGTTAACCAATTGTAATGCAGTAACCGAGAGAATTACCTTGTTCCCTGTAACTTTACATATCCTGTTTACATTGGGCTATAAAAAGCAAGCACTCGCATTGTTCGAGCCCCTCTTGTATGCTGTGGAAGGGAGGGACCAAGTTCGAACTTGTAGTAAAGATCCTTGCCGCTTGGCTTTGACTCTGGACTCTGGTGGTCTTCTTTGGGGAACAAACGGTCTGGGTATAACAATACATTCCAATTTATCCCTGTCCCTTGCAAGTTGCTGAGGCATGGGAAGAGGGGGCTGAAGGGTCACACTGTTAAAGCCCCAAAATGACACTCATTACATCTGCTCTCTGGCCAGAGTTAGTTGTGCCTTAATCAAAAGGGCACTTGGGGACATGTGTTTCTGCTGTCCCCAGCAGAGAGAAGAACTATGTTCTTCCATGGTCCAAATATAGTTATATCATAATTCTTGGTAAGTTCAATATTTAGTGTTTATATTATACAGCTAGGTAAATATTCACAGTATAATTATGTAGTAGCAATTACATTTCTTATTCCATGAATCATTTTTCCCTGGTTAATAATTACCTTATTTTTCTCTTAATTTTCTAGAGATCTGTCACTAATTTAGACCCAAACTCTCTGCTAGAAGTACAAATCTCCTTCCCATACATTCAAATATGCCAGATGATCTATCACTTTCATCTTCTTGGGGCCATTCCTCCTGGAACCCTTCATGTCCCTACTCTGATCAGGACTATAATCTTACATGCATGTTGCACAGCTGTCATCCTTGGATCCTCCTTCAACATAATAATCCTGGAGATTGTCTTCATATGTTGTTTTCCTTGTTTCCTAAATCCTTGAGCACTCTTTTTGGTTTATTCTTTTGTTGCAATATATCCTTCAACAGTTCCCCAAGAAAGGTGCAAAGGAGATAAATTTTATGAGATTTTGAATGTTTGAAAATGCCTATTCTGTCCTCTAATTTGAGCATGCTCGGAATTCTCAATTGGAAACCATTTTCCTTCAAAAAAATAAATAAATAAATAAAAAAGATAAAAATAAAAACAAACAAACCAAAAAAACAGCACAAATTGAAAGTTTCCTCCACTTTTTCTCCCAGTGTTGCCTTGGACAATGTGATGTCATTCTAAGTTTTGATCTTCTCTTTGGAAGCTTTTAGGATCCTTGCCTTGTTGCTGGTCTTCTGAAATTTAATGATGATTATGATCTGTGTTAGGTCTTTTTCTTTCATTGTACTGTATCTCTAGACACTCTAGATACTCATGGTCTTTTTAAAATTCTAAAATTATTCATTGAATAATTTCTTGCTAATTTATTCTCTGTGGCAAAGGCTGCAACATTCAGAAAACAATTCTCTGAGTGTTTACTCTGTGCCAGGTACTGTGCCATATATATTTTAAATTTCTTACATATATTATTTCACTGAAGCAGCACAATAAGAATGTTAGGTAAAGTTTTATTATCCTTATTTACCAAGAGGATGTTAAATATACCACCCTAGGTCACACAGCTAATAAGACATGAAATTATTATTCTAACTCAATTCTTTCCAATCTCAAATCCATGCTGTAAACTGTTCCACTGTTCATGGAAGGAAGTTGTACAATCTCCACTTCTAGACATCTTATCTTTGTCTAAATGTATATGTATTCAATCAAAAGACAGGGATGGGAAGCCAGGGCTTAGCTAATACTGAGCTAGTGTGAAAAGCAGCACTCCAGGATCAACCTGCTATCAAAGTAGATGGTCACGATGCTTAAAAACTTTCCACCATTAGAAACACTCCTTTATTTCATACCATTAAAATAAAAGCTGATATTAAATGTGCATAACATAGAGAGAGGAAGAAAAGTCATTAGGAAGGAACTGAGTAATCTGTGTATGAAAAACTTTAAAGAAATGAGACAGAGAGGTGATTATTTTGGATGGAACAGAGTACAAAACAATTCCCAGTGCAGGTGTGTCTAGGCAGAAGTCTAAGACGGCCAAACAACAGCAGGATCTCAATCAATGATAGGAATTACTGAAAGGATAAGGTGGTGACCTCTGAAACAAAACTCACATTGTAGCCATTTTACCAAAGGATGGCTTCCTGAAAATTTCTCAAAGTTCTCTCTAACTCTTAGAGTTAAAATACTTTGGACCTGGTATTCTGGTGCAGAAGGAATGAACTATATAACTCCTCCTAGTGTGCATCTTCCAATTTGCTGGAAAGATCTAGTAAGATACACAGTAACAAAATGTCTGGTTTTAAAAGTTCAGCCATCTATCTGCTATACTGTTAACATAGCTACAAGCAGCATCTTTCTCAAACACACTTATCACCCTTTGTTTGCCCATGAAAGCCCTACAGTTCTTTCATTTATTTGTTTAGTTGATTACATCTAACTATTGCCTGCCACCTGAAATCCTATTGAGAAAGAAGCTGGGTGAAAAACAACCAAGTCTCCTACCTAACAAAAGGAAAGCTTGTCAGACGCCTCTTCCCCTCATCATATCTAGGCAGCCCACTGTTGGAGTTGGCCCCAAATGTGATTTGTTCTCAATTTTATACTGTTTCTTGATTGAACTGTTTTGAAGTTTTTATAGTTTAACAATCATTTACATATATATATATATATGAATGACATGCCAATTAAATTATACTATTTAAGGAGAACTTATATACAACATTTATGTCACTTTGTTGGTATATCTCTGGCACTGCATTAAAGGAAGTAAACCTGCCAAAAAAATGCTTTCATTAAAACATATTGTTTTCTGAAACTATTAATCTTGGGATCTGAAGCTTGCACTGCTGACCATGAGACTGTACTAAATTAGTCATATTCATGTGAATACTGTAAGTATTTGTTGGTGTATTAACTGGCCCACATGGGAATAAACCCACAATCTTGTCCTTATTGGTCCTTAACCAAAATAAATAATACACTGAAGTGAAGTTAGTGTTCTGCTTCGTTGTTTTACCACTTTAATAATTATGTTCACTTACAAAGCAACTTAGTGTTGAAAAATGGCCTAGAAATATTACAACAGCTACTGGCATGTAGAAAAGGAGTAACATATAGTATTCAAATTTAGAATCCCAAAATTCAGGAGCTCTTTTGCAAAACTGTACAGATTATTTGAAACCCTTGTTATAAATATCACCTTGTTATATGGGTAATAATGAACTTCACTGAGTTAAAGGAGTATGTTCTAACCCAATGCAAAGAAGCTAAGAACCACGATAAAATATTACAGGAGATGTTAACCAGAATAACCAGTTTAGAAACGAACATAAATTATCTGATGGAGCTGAAAAGCACAACACGCAAACTTCACAACGCAACCACAAGTATCAACAGCTGAACAGACCAAACGGAGGAAAGGATCTCAGAGCCTGAAGACTATATTGCTGAAATAAGACAGGCATTTAAGGTTAGAGGGAAAAAAATGAAAAGAAATGAACAAAACCTCCAAGAACTATGGGATTATATAAAAAGACCAAACCTATGACTGACTAAGGTACCTGAAAGAGACAGGGAGAATGGAACCAAGTTGGAAAATATACTTCAAGGTATCATCCAGGAGAACTTCCCCGACCTAGCAAGACAGGCCAACATTCAAATCTCAGGAAATCCAGAGAACCCCAGTAAGATACTCCATGACAAGTACATCATAGACCAAGACACATAATCATCAGATTCTCTAAGGTCAAAATGAAGGAAAAAATGATAAGGGCAGCCAGAGAGAAAGGCCAGGTCACCTACAAGGGGGAGGCCAT
>NW_012101254.1:895875-898339 GCF_000951045.1 Mandrillus leucophaeus
CAATTTTATACTGTTTCTTGATTGAACTGTTTTGAAGTTTTTATAGTTTAACAATCATTTACATATATATATATATATGAATGACATGCCAATTAAATTATACTATTTAAGGAGAACTTATATACAACATTTATGTCACTTTGTTGGTATATCTCTGGCACTGCATTAAAGGAAGTAAACCTGCCAAAAAAATGCTTTCATTAAAACATATTGTTTTCTGAAACTATTAATCTTGGGATCTGAAGCTTGCACTGCTGACCATGAGACTGTACTAAATTAGTCATATTCATGTGAATACTGTAAGTATTTGTTGGTGTATTAACTGGCCCACATGGGAATAAACCCACAATCTTGTCCTTATTGGTCCTTAACCAAAATAAATAATACACTGAAGTGAAGTTAGTGTTCTGCTTCGTTGTTTTACCACTTTAATAATTATGTTCACTTACAAAGCAACTTAGTGTTGAAAAATGGCCTAGAAATATTACAACAGCTACTGGCATGTAGAAAAGGAGTAACATATAGTATTCAAATTTAGAATCCCAAAATTCAGGAGCTCTTTTGCAAAACTGTACAGATTATTTGAAACCCTTGTTATAAATATCACCTTGTTATATGGGTAATAATGAACTTCACTGAGTTAAAGGAGTATGTTCTAACCCAATGCAAAGAAGCTAAGAACCACGATAAAATATTACAGGAGATGTTAACCAGAATAACCAGTTTAGAAACGAACATAAATTATCTGATGGAGCTGAAAAGCACAACACGCAAACTTCACAACGCAACCACAAGTATCAACAGCTGAACAGACCAAACGGAGGAAAGGATCTCAGAGCTTGAAGACTATATTGCTGAAATAAGACAGGCATTTAAGGTTAGAGGGAAAAAAATGAAAAGAAATGAACAAAACCTCCAAGAACTATGGGATTATATAAAAAGACCAAACCTATGACTGACTAAGGTACCTGAAAGAGACAGGGAGAATGGAACCAAGTTGGAAAATATACTTCAAGGTATCATCCAGGAGAACTTCCCCGACCTAGCAAGACAGGCCAACATTCAAATCTCAGGAAATCCAGAGAACCCCAGTAAGATACTCCATGACAAGTACATCATAGACCAAGACACATAATCATCAGATTCTCTAAGGTCAAAATGAAGGAAAAAATGATAAGGGCAGCCAGAGAGAAAGGCCAGGTCACCTACAAGGGGGAGGCCATTAGCTTCTCAGCGGAAACCCTACAAGCCAGAAGAGACTGCGGACTAGTATTCAACATTCTTAAAGAAAAGAATTTCCACCCCAGAATTTCATATCCGACCAAATTAAGCTTCATAAGCAGAGGAGAAATAAAATCCTTTACAGACAAGCAGATGCTGAAGGAATTTGTCACAACCCGGCCTGCCTTGCAAGAAAGGAAGCACTAAATATGGAAAGGAAAAACCATTACCAACCACTAGAAAAACACACTGAAGTACACAGACCAATGACAGTATGAAACAACTACATTAACAAGTCTGTAAAATAACCAGCCAGCATTATGATGACAGGGTTGAATTCAAACATATTACCTTAAATGTAAATGGGTTAAATGCCCCAATTAAAAGACACAAAATGGCAAGCTAGATACAAAGACTAGACCCATCTCACATGCAGACATATATAGGCTCAAAATAAAGGGATGGAGGAAAATTTACCAAGCAAATGGAAAGCAGAAAAAAGCAGGGCTTGTAATACTCGTTGCTGATGAAATAGACTTTAAACCAACAAAGATCAAAAAAGACAAAGAAGGGCATTATATAATGATAAAGGGTTCAATTCAACAAGAAGAGCTAACTATCCTAAATATATATGTACCCAATACGGGAGCATGCAGTTTCATAAAACAAGGTCTTAGAGACCTACGAAGAGACTTAGACTCTCACACAATAATAGTGGGAGACTTTTAACACCCCTGACAGATCAAGACAGAAAATTAACAAAGATATTTAGGACCTTAACTCAGCTCTGGATCAAGTGGACCTGATAGATACCTACAGAACTCTCCACCACAAAACAACAGAATACACATTCTTCTCAGGGCCACATGGCACTTGCTCTAAAATAGACCACATAATTGGAAGTAAAACACTCCTCAGCAAATGCAAAAGAACTGAAATCATAATCGTCTCTCAGACCACAGCACAATCAAATTAGAACTCAGATTAAGAAACTCACTCAAAGGCCGGGTGCAGTGGCTCAAATCTGTAATCCCAGCACTTTAGGAGGCTGAGGTGGGCAGATCACTTGAGGTCAGGAGTTTGAGACCAGCCTGGCCAACATGGTGAAACTCCATGTCTACTAAAAACACAAAAATTATCCTGGCATGCTAGTGCACATCTGTAATCCCAGCTACTTGAGAGGCTGAGGCAGGAGAATCGCTTGAACTGGGAGGCGGAGGTTATAGTGAGCCGAGATCATGCC
>NW_012101254.1:898389-941124 GCF_000951045.1 Mandrillus leucophaeus
AAAAACAAAACTCACTCAAAACCATAATGGAAATTGAACAATGTGCTCCTGAATGACTCCTGGATAAATAATGAAATTAAGGCAGAAATCAAGAAGTTATTTGAGAACAATAAGAGCAAAGAGGCAATGTACTAGAATCTCTGGAACACAGCTAAAGCAGTATTAAGAGGGAAATTTATAGCACTAAATGCCCACATTAAGCTAGAAAGATCTCAAATCGACATCCTAACATCACAACTAAAAGAACTAGAGAACCAAGAGCAAACAAACTCCAAAGCTAACAGAAGACAAGAAATAGCCAAGATCAGAGCAGAAGTGAAGGACACAGAGATACGAAAAACACTTCAAAAATTAAAAAAAAAAAAAAAAAAAAAATCAATGAATCCAAGAGCTGGTTTATTGAAAAAGTTAATAAAATAGACTGCTGGCTAGACTAATAAAGAAGAAAAAGGAGAAGAATCAAATAGATGCAATACAAAATGATAAGGTGATATCACCATTGACCCCAATGAAATACAAACAACCATCAGAGAATACTATAAACATCTCTGCAAATAAAAACAAAAAAACTCTAGAAGAAATGGATAAATTCCTGGACACATACACGCTCCCAAGACTGAACCAGGAAGATGCTGAATCGCTGAATCCCTGAATAGACCAATAATGAATTCTGAAACTGAGGCAGTAGTAACCTACCAACCAAAAAAAGTCCAGGACCAGACAGATTTACAGCCGAATTCTACCACAGATACAAAGAGGAGCTGGTACCATTTCTTCTGAAACTATTCCAAACAATTGAAAAGGAGGGACCCCTCCCTAACTAATTTTATGAGGCTAGTATTATCCTGATACCCAAACCTGGCATAGATATATTAAAAAAAGAAAACTTCAGGCCAATATCCCTGATGAACATCGATGCAGAAATCCTCAATAAAATACTGGCAAACTGAAACCAGCAGCCTATCAAAAAACTTATCCACCATGATCAAGTTGGCTTCATCCCTGGGATACTAGGCTCGTTCAACATATGAAAATCAACAAATGTAATTCATCACATAAACAGAACTAAGGACAAATAGTTATCTCAATAGATGCAGAAAAGACCTTTGATAAAATTCAACATTCCTTCATATTCAAAACTCTCAATAAACTAGATACTGAAGGACTATACCTCAAAATATTAATAGCAGCTGTTTATGACAAACTCACAGCCAGTATCACACTGAATGGGCAAAAGCTGGAAGCATTCCCCTTGAAAAACCAGTACAAACAAAGATGCCCTCTCTCACCACTCCTATTCAACCTAGTAATGGAAGTTCTGGCCAAGGCAATCAAGCAAGAGAAAGAAACAAAGGGTATCTACATTGGAAGAAAGGAAGTCAAATTGTCTTTGTTTGCAGATGACAGGACCCTGTATCTAGAAAACCCCATCTCTTCAGCCCAAAAGCTTCTTAAGCTGATAAGCAACTTCGGCAAAGTCTCAGGACACAAAATCAATGTGCAAAAGTCACAAGCATTCCTATACACCAACAACAGACAAGCAGAGAGCCAAATCATGAATGAATTCCCATTCACAACTGATACAAAGAGAATAAAATACCTAGGAATACAGCTAGTGAGGGAAGTAAAGGACCACTTCAAGGAGAACTACAAATCACTGCTCAAGGAAATCAGAGAGGACACAAACAAATGGAAAAGCATTCCATGCTCATGGATTGGAAGAATCAATATTGCCCGAAGCAATTTACAGATTCAGTGCTTTTCCCATTAAACTGCCATTGACATTCTTCATAGAATTAGAAAAAACTCTTTTAAAATTCATATGGAACCAACAAAGAGCCCATATAGTCAAGACAATTTTAAGCAAAAAGAACAAAGCTGGAGGCATCACATTACCCGACTTCAAACTACACTAGAGGGCTACAGTAACCAAAATAGCATGGTACTGTTATAAAAACAGACACATAGACCAATGGAACAGAATAGAAAACTCAGAAATAAGTCTGCACAACTACAGCCATCTGATCTTTGACAAACCTGACAAAAACAAGAAATGGGGAAAGGATTCCCTATTTAATAAACGGTGCTGGGAGAACTGGCTAGCCATATGCAAAAAACTGGAACTGGACCCCCCTTCCTTAAACCTTATACAAAAATTAACTCAAGATGGATTAAAGACTTAAATGAAAAACCCAAAACTATAAAAACCCTAGAAAAAAAAATCTAGGCAATACCATTCAGGACATAAGCATGGGCAAAGATTTCATGATGAAAATAACAAAAGCAATTGCAACAAAAGCAAAAATTGACAAATGGGATCTGATTAAACTAAAGGGCTTCTGCACAGCAAAAGAAACTGTCATCAGAGCAAACACATTCTACAGAATGGGAGAAAATTTTGCAGTCTATCCATCCATCAAAGGTCTAATATTCAGAGTCAACAAGAAACCTAAACAAATTTACAAGAAAAAAAAATAACCCCATTAAAAAAGTGGGCAAGGCACATGAACAGACACTTCTCAAATTTATATGGCTAATAAACTTATGAAAAAAAGCTCAACATCACTGATCATCAGAGATATACAAATCAAAACCACAATGAGATACCATCTCACACCAGTCCAAATAGTAATTATTTAAAAGTCATGAAACAACAGATGCTGGCAAGGCTGTGAAGAGACAGGAATGCTTTTACATTGTTGGTGGGAATGTAAATTAGTTCAACCATTGTGGAAGACAGTGTGGCGATTCTTCAAAGACCTAGAACCAGAAATGCCATGACTCAGCAATCCCATTACTAGGTATATACCCAATGGAACATAAATCATTCTATTATAAAGATACATGCACGCATATATTTACTGCAGCACTAGTCACAATAGCAAAGACATGGAATCAACCTAAATTCCCATCAAAGACAGAATAAAGAAAATATGGTACATATACACCATGGAATACTATGCTGTTATAAACAGGAGTGAGATCATGTCCTTTGCAGGGACATGGATAGACCTGGAAGCCATTATCCTCAGCAAACCAACACAGGAACAGAAAACACTACATTTTCTCACTTATGAGTGGGAGCTGAACAACAAGAACGTATGGACACAGTTAGGGGAACAACACACAACACACACTGGGGCCTGTCATGGGTGGGAGTGGGGAAAGCATCAGGAAAAACAGCGAATGCATGCTGGGCTTCATACTTAGGTGATGGGTTGATAGGTGCAGCAAACCACCAAGCACACATTTTTCTATGTAACAAACCTGCACACCCTGCACATATACCCTGGAATTTAAAATAAAATTACTTTGATATAAAGAAACCTCGTATTTGTAATGCATCTATTAAATTCAGCAAAAGCTCAAAGCAGCTAGATGCTGAAGGATACTGGGTAAGAATGAAATAGCAAGGAATGGGTGAGAAAGGCATTGCAAACCAGGGCACAGGTTCTGGTTGGGAATGGGCATAAAGTGTTCAGGAGGCACTAAGAATCCAAGTTGAGCAGAATAGGAATAAGGTGGAGGCGTCTTGATAGCTCAATAATGCTTGGGACATAATTATACTCAAGATGTTAGTGATTTGAATGAATTACTAAAGCCTAAGAGAAGAAAACAAGATGTTAGTGATTTGAATGAATTACTAAAGCCTAAGAGAAGAAAACATGTGGGTCCACCATAAAAATCAAAAAGAGGGCAGCCTTAAGAGAAAGACATGGAATGGGGAAGAAAAACCCCACAAAGGATAGTGGTCAGGAGGGCTGCTGCAAACCAGTAATAACATATTACAGAGCAGTCCCTAGAAACAAAAGAGGTAAGAGACTGGAGAGTTTCACTGATAAGAAACGGGTATGTACCAGACAACACAGGGAAAACTAATTCAAGTTTCAACGAATAAAGGATACATAATCTCTTATTCACAAAAAGGCTATGATTAAAATTAATGTTTAAAAAACATAAATGAGAAGGAAAAGAGGTAAAGACAAAACCAATAGAGTCACCAGGCAATCATTTCTGGAGACTAGCATAACTGAATGGGATAGGCTTTAGGCATATGATTTATTGGGAAAATACAGGTATATATTAAAATAATGCTTATTTTATATTTGAGTAAAATATTTGAGGGTTACACAGCAAGATTCAAATATAGCATAAACTTTGTAGACACCTTTAAAAATATCCAATAAAATCTGCTTGGTTGTTTTTTCCTAGAGAAGTATTAATTATACATTGTTTCATTTAAATTAACATGGAACTCCTAAGAGGAGAAAAGAAAAAAAGATTACAATTTTATACATTGTGCTGAGATACAAGAGACTCTCCCACATAATAGTTAATCTAATAGTGGTAATTGGCTACTTTGGTGTAAACACCTGGAAATTCTGGTTGTGAAAATGTGTGTATACACACCTACACATGCACACACACGAAGGAATCTTAGTCACACAGAGCTAAATGAAACAGCAATAAAATTTGATGCAAATTAAGAAAACAAGCCAAAAAAGAAGGAATTCATAAAAGAACTCTAATCAAGGATCACATTCATCTAATCAGTTCTCTAAAAGAAACAGATAACTTGATAAAGGAAGTAAAATAAATGCTTGGAGGAGACTCTAGGTGGTATGTGTATGGGTGTTTGCTGTAAGCCTCTTTGAACTTTGCTATATGTTTGAAAATTTTCCCATGAAAGTATTGGAAAAAATTATACGAATCAGGAGGACTGAATACGGAGAAAAACATGTATTTCTGGCAGGAACAAGTTTATGAAACTTGATTTTTTAAATTTAGAATAACATATAGACTAAAAATAACATAGATTAAAAGGTCAAATAGCACAATAAAGCTTATAATGAAAAAGGCTCCTAGCACATATCTGAGTTTCCAAGCCCTAAAAACAAGTGTGAAACTATGAAAGCTTTATTAAAACATAAAACCTATATTACATTTCTTATGTAATTTTTTTTATTGTATAGGTGGAATAAAATGAATTGGGGAGTCAGTGGAATGACAAAATTTTAGAATTAGAATTTTAATGTCTTTTTTTTAAATTTGAGACAGGATCTCGCTCTGTTGCCCAAGGTGGAGTGCAGTGGCATGACCACAGCTCACTGCAGCCTCCACCTCCGGGGCTCAAGCAATCCTCCTGCCTTGGCCTCCCAAGTAGTAGGGACTACTAACTAAACCTTTAATCTATGGCCATTCAATACCAAGAATAGGGCATTTAAAGCTCTTTAAATGGATTAATTAGAAAGAAGAGAAACTATTTTCCAGTTCATACTTTTATAAGAATCTTTACTTCAAGTATAGTTTATTAAAGAAAAGTGCTAGTAGTATTACCCAAAGCAATTTGCAGGTTAATACAATCCCTATCAAAATATCAATAACATTCCTCACAGAAATAGAAAACACAACACTAAAATTCGTATGGAATCACAAAAGACCCTGAATAGCTAAAGTAATCCTAAGCAAAAAGAACAAAGCTGGAGGCACCACACTACTTGATTTCAAATTATGCTGCAAAGCTAGAGTAACCCAAACAACATGGTACTGGTAGAAAAACAGATGCATAGATCCAATGGCACAGAATAGAGAACCCAGAAATAAGTCCACACACTTAAGAGCCAACTTATTTTCCACAAAGGTGCCAAGAATATGCACTGGGGAAAAGACAGTCTCTTTAATAATAATGCTGAAAAAACTGAATATTCATATGCAGAATGAAACTAGATACCCATCTTTCAGCATATACAAAAATCAATTCAAAATGGATTAAAAACTTAAATGTAAGACCTGAAACTACGAAATTACTTCAAGGAAACACTCAGTGAAATGCTATAGTTTTTTGGGGTAAGACCTCAAAAGCCCAGGAAACAAAAGCAGACAAATGGAATTACATCAAGCTAAAAAGCTTCTGCACAGCAAAGGGAAACAAATCAACAAAGTGAAGAGACAACTTCACTTTGTCGTAGTGAATAGTTTCTCCTACAGAATAGGAGAAACTATTTGTAAACTATCCATCTGACAAGAGATCAAGAACCAGAATACATAAAGAACACAAACAACTCAATAGCAAAAAAGCACATAATCTGATTTTAAAATGGACAAAACACCTGAAATAGATGTTTCTCAAAAGATGACATAAAATACTCAACAGGTATATGAAAAAATGATCAATATCACTAATAATGATCAGGAAAATGCAAATCAAAACCACAATGAGATAGGTGGTGGTTCACGCCTGTAATTCTGGCACTTTGGCAGGCCAAGGCGCTTGGATCCCCTGAGGTCAGGAGTTTGAGACCAGTCTGGTCAACATGGTGAAACTCTGTCTCTACTAAAAATACAAAAATTAGCTGGGCGTGGTGGTGGGGGTCTGTAATCCCAGCTACTCGGGAGGCTGAAGCAGGAGAATCGCTTGAATCCAGGAGGCAGAAGATGCAGAAAGCCGAGATTGCGCCACTGCACTCCAGCCTGGGTGACAAGAGTGAAACTCCATTTCAAAAAAGAAACCCAAAAAAACAAAAACAAAAACAAAAACCCCGGCATTTCACCTCAGTTAGAAGGGCTATTATCAAAAAGGCAAAAAATAGCATGCTGGTGAGAATGTGGAGAAAGGAAAATGTTCATACATTCTTGGTGGGAATATAAAGTAGTTGCATACTGTTTGCCATTATAGAAAACAGTGTGGCTATTATTAAAAAAAAAAAGATAGCAAGTGTTGACAAGGATGCAAAGAAACTGGAACCCTGTACACTGTTGGTGGGAATGCAAAATGGTACAGCCACCATGGACAACAGTACGGAAGTTCCTCAAAAATAAAAAAAAATAGAGCCTACCAGATGATCCAGCGATCCCACCTCTGGGTATATATCCCAAAGAAAGGAAATCAGTATGTCAAAGAGATGACTGCACTCTCATGTTTATTGCAGCACTATTCACAACAGCTGGACTCAACCTGTCTATCAACAGACGAATGGATAAAGAAAATGTATTCCATATACATAGTGAAATATTATTCAGCCATAAAAAGAATGGAATTCTGTCGTTTGCAGCAACATAGATGGAACTGGAAGTAATCATATTAAAATAAGCCAAGCACAGATAGACAAATATCTCACATTCTTACTTGTATGTTGGTGCTAAAAAAGTGGATCTCATGGAGGCAAAGAGCAGATTTATGGTTACCAGAGGCTGGCAAGGGAAGGGGAAGGTCGGGAGGGATGTAGAGAAGTTGGTTAAGATGTACAAAAGTAGTTAGAAGGAGTAAGTTCTAGTTTGGTAGGGAAATTATAGTTAATAATTTATTGCATATATTTAAAATAGCTAGAAGGGAAGAATTATTAATATAATGTTTCCAATGCAAAAAGATAAATGTTTGAAGTAATAGTCCAATTATTCTGACTTGATTGTTACACATTGTATACAGTTATCAAAATATCACATATGCCCCCCAAAATACACACAACTGTTACATATCAATACAAATTTTAAAAGTGTCAGTAGCAGATTGGTAAATAACAGGTCCTATTGGACCTACTTTAATAAGCAGATGATTATTTGTAATCAATGTATAACCACATTTAAATACATGCTACTAAAATGTTTGTAATGGATTAAACAATCTTCAGTAGTTTTGATCAAATTGTTATTCTGCTTAGCAACCCTGTCTTTGAAATAATGATATGATATCTCAGTTCAGTTTTATAAACAACATAATTCATTTTCAATTGAGAAACTGACATTACTAGGACTTTACTATACATTAATATATCTCTTTTTTTTTCTTTAGACAGGGTCTTGCTCTGTCACCCAGACTGCAGTATGATGGTGCAATCACGGCTCACTGCAGCCTCGACCTCCCAGCAAGCTCAAGCCATCCTCTCACCTCAACCTCCTGTGTAGCTGGGATTACCGATATGTGCCACCATGCCTGGCTAATATTTTATTATTTGTAGAGACAGGGTCTCCCTATGATGCCCAGGTTGGTCTATGAATATAAGTTAGGAAAGAAAAATAATGCTTTCCTACCAAGTGAACTGATTTTTCAATTTTCCTTTCCATGCTCGAGTTTTGGTTCATTTCTTTGATGTTCTGTCAGTGTCTTTCAAAGATGCATGTTGGAATATGGGAAAGAGATTGAAGAGGGCAAAAAGGTTGACAGTATCCATTCATTCACATTTATGGAGCGCTTTGTAAGTACTAAGTCCTGCACTAGGGCTGGGATCACAAAGATGAGCAATACCTCTCATGACATTAACAGTCTGGTAGGGGAGGTAACATGTAAATAAACAAATTATTATACTATGTGATGAGGACAACAATGTAAAAACGTAGAAGATATAGGAACATTCAATGGAAGGAATGACTAACTATGGTAGAAGGGGCAAGGAAAGAAAGTTTCTACGAAGAGCAATAACCAAGCCAATTTTCAAGGTGTATAGGTATTCAGCTCTGGACTAGATAGGGTATTGGAGGCAAAGGGATAAGTAAAGAAAGTTGAAATAGCGTGCAGGGTGTTATTAACTGTTCACATGTCTGTCTCCCTTAATAGACTGTGGGCTCTAGTCTATTAGGGAAGACATGTCTATGTTTTCTTAATTTTGTTTTTTCAGAGCCTGGTCATAGCAAGTGGTCAATAAAACTTTGTAGGAATGATTATTCTATCAGTAATGTAACACACATAACATGAATATAGAGAACAGTTGTTTCTAACAGTTGTAGACAATAACTTAATTTAAAAATTAAACATACTACTTTGTTTAAAGTAAAGAAAAAAAAAATCAACAAAAAACCAGTTCTAAAAGTAAAGGATGCAACATAAATATTGTACTTAAGGCCACTGCTCAAAGCTCAGCAGCTGGAAATTATCCTTAAACAGTTCATTAGTAATAATTTTGGTGATGTGTGGAACACTAGCGTGGTCTCGGTACTGAGCTAAGCTCTTTACACAGAAGTCATTTGTTCCTGACAGTAATCCTGAGGCAGGTATTTTCATTTTACAGATGTGATCACTATACTCTAGTTTGGAAAGTAACATTATTTTCCTCAATAGCTATAACATTTAGTTCCACTTTCAGTTGTACAAACTGTTTTTCTAATGCCCTAAACTGCAAAAGTCACAATACATGTATCAGTTCTCCAATTTTACCTCGAAGTTGAAGGACTGAGAAGAGGGAACATTTAGGACAGCAGAGCAGCTTTGATGTTACAAATCATGCAGTGTATTTCATTGTGAAATGAAATGTCTTGGCTAGGCATTTCTTTGCTGGTTATTAGTACTTAGTATTTATTTTAATGATATTTAGCACCTTTGAACTTTGTTTTATTTGTGTAAAAATAAAAGTAACCTGGCCCTTTTCCATGCTCAAGTATCAGAGTTTTCTATGTATATTTAATATATTTCCACGCCACTACCTGCTGCTAGATAATTAGTTTCTGAAACTCTTACTGAGTTTCAAACAGTGAAATATAAGATGATCTGTTTTAATGTCAAGTTTCCATTCCAAAGTAAATATGTAATTTGCTTCTTCATTTTCATCCTCCCTGTAAAAGCCATGTCTCATCACTCTCAGAATATAATAATATATTAGGTCCATCTTCACATAAGAATGGGTAATAAATAGGTTTACTGCCTCTTGGTAGGGTAAATAAAATCTTTTATTCCTTCTAATTCATTCTCCACTTCTTTTTAGAAATCACGTGATTTCCCTGCCATCTATAAAGTTGCTTCAGCTAGGGAATACTAATCGACTACTGTTTCCTATTTCAAAAAAAAAATCTATCAAAAGCCTTAGTTAGAGTATTTTAAAGTCAATAATGGAACTTAAAATAGCTGGCAAAAATTATTTTTAAGTGAGATTTCAAGACACATCTTCACTCACAAATGTTCTCAAATCACTAGGCGTTTATTTAAATGAAGGCCTTTCCTAAGCAGAAGGATCCAGAATTCTTATGGACATAACAGATTCTAAAAACTTCTCTAGATAAAGTCTGAGTAGAATGATTATGTAAATGAAATGCAATGTACCAGAAAGGCAACACTGAAGGCAGACAGATGTCCTTGAGTAAGGAGACATGATTATCACCTCTCAAAACAAAATTCCACAAAATAGAATTTAAAATGCCATACAGAAGGGAGAAAACTTAGTCTAAATCACCTCTTGGATGCTTTGATTTACTACAACAGATCCTTTCAAACACTGGATGAATGGAAAAAGAATCCTGGCCTATTACTAAACATTGGTCAAAGACATGAGTAGAAGCAGCAGACCCAAAGAAAACGAACTAAAAGATTAGTAGGTAAAAGTTCACCACTCATAATTGGATACTTTAATATGCTTTGAATATCAAAGATAAAATAGACACCATTATAAATAAAAGCTATCTGTGTATATACACATTTGTGTTTTTCATTTGTTTTTCAAGAAGATACCCCACGTACTAAGTACATTCAATTCACTCCAACAACGCTAGTGCTTAAAGACATCTCATCAACACTTTCACAACTTAGGAATGAGATGAACAGGAGAAAGACATTCTTATTCTGTTGTATGTCTAATTTACATTTTCAGTAGGCAAGTGTCCCTCTGGATGACAGCAATATACTGTCCTGTTTCTCTGCTTTTTTTTTTTTCCTCAACATGACACTCTCCTGATTTAGGATAAACATACTCCAGTTATCCACCTTTTTCTCAATTCATCCAACTGAAAACAAAGTCAGCATCCAGCTATGCTGGACAGTACTCTAACACAACATCCTTGAGGAACTATTGTAATTGTGTTGCATACACCTCCCCTACCAGAGAGGACACATTTTGTTCTTAATAAAACTAAACATGGAACAATATTTCAATTGGAAGACATTATTTAATATTTTTAAAACTGTTTTGTGAAGTTTACTGTCATGAAAGAACTATGGCTGTAGGAAGTCCCAAGTGAACCTAACTGGAATTTAATATCTGATCAACTGGAAAGCAGGCCAATTTGCTAATGGGTCAATGCCAAATAACCAATTTACAGAATTTACAAAATGTACTGTTTACCAAAATCTTGTCTATCAAGTTTATAGCAATTCATAATGTTAAGTTTTTTTAAATAACCTGTGAAGATTTCTGCAATTTTATTTGACTGGATTTAATTGGGTCTTTTATTAATTCATTACAGCTGAACAAAACTAGGGGATAAAGTGGCTGGGTGCTGTGGCTCACGGCTGTAATCCCAACACTCTGGGAGGCAGAGACGGGTGGATCACCTGAGGTCGGGAGTTTGAGATCAACCTGACCAACATGGAGAAACCTTGTCTCTACTAAAAATACAAAATTAGCTGGGTGTGGTGGCACGTGCCTGTAATCCCAGCTACTCAAGAGGCTGAGGCAGGAGAATTGTTTGAACCCGAAAGACGGAGGTTGCACTGAGCTGAGATTGTGCCATTGTACTCCAGCCTGGGCAACAATAGTGAAATTCCGTCTCAAAAAAAACAAACAAAACAAAACAACAACAACAAAAAATAACAAAAAACAAAACTAAGGCACAAAGAGAAGAGGAGAGTTTGAGGACTCAGAGTCTGGTTAGGAGTTCTGGCTCCTAACTGCTCTAACGATATCTGCAGTATAAATTTTCATCCACTCTCCTCATCCCCATGTATATGCATGAATGATACGGCAGTGGGGAAGAGGTCTCTGAAGAGGATGTTTGGGGGCACAGCCACATGAGCAGAAACTCGTAAAAAGGACAGGAGAGGAGAGCAAGGTGTTTATCCCCAAGGATATGGTCTGAGTCCTAGAGAAAGAGAGAAGATTTGAATTAAAACCTGAAGGAGATGAAGAAGTGCTTCCCAGGAGGGATCTCCTTCAGGACAGAGAGAGGCCAGAACCACTTGGCCCTTGGAGGGTTGAAAACGTCATCAGCACACAGAGCCATGCCCTAGGTGTGAAGCAATGTTTCTGGCCTATACAGCCCGCTATGAGGTGACCTGATCAAGGTGGCTTCCTCACATGGATTTTGCAAGGAAGACTTCTACCAGAGGGCCAGAGCTCAGGAGACAGAAATACTTGGAAATTATTGTTGGACATTTGGGGAGAGATGCTGAAGTTTGGCAGCTAGGCTCAAGAAGGCTTCCAGACAGAACTTTTTGGTATTATTATAATCTCATCTGTATCTTTAGGCTAGGAAGACTTAGGGACATTTGGAATTACTACAACACTTAAAGACTGGTCAATTATCTTTTAATCATTGATCTTGGATAAAAATCAAATTGTTCTACTTCCAATAGAGTTCAACTATTTTTCTAAGGGGAGAGTTCTTAAAAAAAAAGTTACCATAAACCAATGAGTTATTCATACTAAAGATATTGTTAGGAAAGAGGAAATTATAAACGATTCAAGTTTGCTTAACTTTTACAATGTTTAGTTTCTTCTTTCTCTTATATTACAAATTCATCCTGTTGTCTTTGAAAAATAAAATTAGATAATAAGCCTATTTTTATAAATATAAAAACCTTATAATGTTACAAGAGGACTTCTCAGACTTCAGAACTTCAAAAGACTAATTTAATGCATCAAAGTCTGTATCTTCAGATCTTAGGGTTTTAAATTCAGTAGAGCTCTTGTCTATTTAAAGTTTCCCTAGAGTGCTTTTCTATTTCTGAGAAATTTAACAATAACAAATAGTTACCAAAAATAATCCCTTTGAAATTACAGTAACCGCATGAGAAAGATGCTGCACCCCATAGTCTCAACATCATAAAAAAAGCACTACCATGTTTAAATAACCACAAATTGCCTAGACATTCTATTAAAAAAAGAGAACAGAAGATTCTTGAAATCTCAGAAAATGATCAAATATTAGAATTAAAAGAGATCTCATAAGTCTTCTAGTTCTATCCTCTTCACTAGTTCTCCCTAAGCTGGCCTCAAGGCAGAGAATGTTTCTAGAGGAAGGGGGTGTCCATTACGATCAAGTGTTAGTGACAAAGTAAGAAAAGACAAGGTCTGGAATTTACCACAATGTGGTCACTTGAGAGAGTGTTCAGGTTTAGTGGAATCTAAGAGGTAGAAGACTGATCACAAAAAGTTTTGAAGTTATTAGGGAAGAAGTGTGCGGTGACAGTTCATCAACAGCTCTTCCAAGAAGCTTATATCTGAAGCAAAGACAGATGTAGTGTAGAAGCTTGGAGTAGGGGTGAATGGTGAAGGGGTTATAAAAAGTGTCCATGTAGTTGCATAGTTTTTTTTTTTTTTAAAGTCTTTTTTTTTTCCTTTTTAAAGACTAAAGACATTTGAACAACATTAAATGCTGACGATAAGGAATGATTGGTAAGTTAGAGCTTAAAGATAAGAGAAGCGGGGACAAGAGTGTTGAGGATGGACAGGGGAGGCATGAAATTGCTACTGCAGAGAATGAAATGGTTGACTAGGGAAACCGAAAAATGGTCAGCCAGCATTGAAGTCAGCAACCGTACTGTGTTGAAGAGTGTCCCCCAATTTAATGTCTACTGGAACCCCAGAATGTGACTTTATATCTGCAAAGAACCTAGTTAAGTCACAATGAGGTTATTGTGGATTATGGTGGGTATAATGAGTGGCATCCTTAAAAGTGGGGAGTCACAAGGCAGAAGGCCATATAAAGATGGAGGCATGCTGCCATAAATCAAGGAATGCCAAAGACTGATAGCAACCAAGAGGCAAGGAAGGACTCCTCCCCAAAGCCTTCAGAAGGAGCATGGCTCTGCCAATACCTTGATTTCAGGTTTCTAGCTTACAGACTGTGAGAGAATAAATTCCTACTTTTTTTTTTTTTTTTTTTTTTTTGAGATGGAGTCTTGCTCTGTTGCCCAGGCTGGAGTGCAGTGGCGTGATCTTGGCTCACTGCAAGCTCTGCCTCCCGGGTTGACGCCATTCCCCTGTCTCAGCCTCCCAAGTAACTGGGGCTACAGGCACCCACCACCATGTCCGGCTAATTTTTTTGTATTTTTTAAGTGGAGATGGGGTTTCACCGTGTTAGCCAGGATGGTCTCGATCTCCTGACCTCGTGATCCACCTGCCTCAGCCTTCCAAAGTGCTGGGATTACAGGCGTGAGCCACTGTGCCTGGCCATTCCTACTGTTTTAAACAACCTAGTTTATGATAATTTGTTACAGCAGTCCTAGAAAACTAATACAGCAACCAAGAGTTTATTTTGGCAGTAATCTGCATGGTTTAGGGGATTTTCTCAGCAGAGCTAAAAGCCAGTGCAGGTAAAGAGAAGGCAAGCAGCAAGCAAGACCCAGGAATGCACTTCTGCTGACTGTGTGCCACCCAGGGCAACAGGGCTAAGGTGTTCAAGATACTAGCCAGAGTTTGGTTTAAGCAATGGACCACAGAGTATAACTGAGAAGAGAGAAAAGCATGAACACCGAAGGATGATTATGGATAGGGAAAAAGCATAAGGGCATTAAGGGAAGAGAGATCTTAATGAGACTAAAAATAGCCTAGAGAGTGAGATGTTGCAATTTAACGTTTAACAGGTGGAGCAATTCCTGAAGACAAGATCCAAAGTATGAGTAGTGTGAATAATGAGGAGATCATGGAACTGGCATGAGTTATCACACAGACGGTGAACTTACCTAAGAGGATGGCTAGACTAGGGAGGGAATGGAGACTGAGCCAGGTGCGAAGTCTCCCCTCTCCAGTGAAACAAAGGCTGAGGCAGAGGATGTAGTGAAGGGTTGACTGGTATCTGAGAGAGGTAAAGGTTGCTATACTTAGATGACAAAAGGCTCAAAAAATGTTCTTTGACTCACGGTATTTTTTGTTTTTTAACTCCAGGATGGATAAATCAGAAGTAAATTAAGAACACTATATGGTAGTGAGATACGAGAGAATGAACAGCTCTTACTTGAGAGGGAAACAAGGAAGAGGTATGGAGTCAGGAGACAGCTATGTTTGAATGAAAGCAATAAGGCAGATAGCATGGTCAACACAGAGGCAGTTTGAAAAACGAGCCCATCATCCCAATGATCAAGATTATTTCTCATTTACCCCATATTTACAGAGACTGTAACTTGGCTACAGCATCACTCTGATATATAAAACCTTACCTCTACTCATGTCCTTTAGGTAAGCCTAGAGGGTTTTCTTTTTTTTTTTTGAAATACAGTAATATTGGTTCCTTATCAGGGCAGCAAGTGGTTCTTCCACTGGCAAACTTTTCCAGTCACCCAAATCACCGGCACCAAGGAACATTGTTGGAAAGATCACTGATGCTTTATGATGTGCTTGAGACATCACTGAAGAGCATAAAACTTTTATATAATATATTAGAGTCTAGAATATAGCCAGTTTTTAAGGATTCTAATTATTACAGAGGCCTGATGGCCCTGAAGAAGATAAAAGTTGGACTAACTGCCATCATAGAACACTTTTTTTCTAAGCTGCATCAGTATCTACAACCAAATTCTGCTACTTAGAAAGCACTGTCTAATTATACACAGAAAATAAACTAGAAAGAATTACAGCAAGAAATCCTGAGAACCTTCCAGGATATTGTCAGAGTGTGGCCATATACCATCAAGCTCTATACCACACAAAGTAGTGATATTCTTTAACCCTCTTCAAGACTGTGACATCTGTACCTACCATGTACATTATATCTTGAATGAATTCAGTAAAGTCAACAAGAAGCCTTCCTTAGTATTAAAGCCATTCTAGATGTGATTCAGCCAGCCAGAACAGTTAATAACAAGAACAACTGCAACAACAACAAAGCTATTTTTGGCTAGATGCATTCAGTGCGGGTAAAAAAAGGAAGCAAGAACAGGGTAGTCAACAGGCTAACAGGGTAGAGAAGAGAGGTTCATGCATGCAACTACAACACACCCTGAGGAATCTTAATAGAAGTACAGTTAAACTGCTCTAGGGATTCAGAAAAAGAAAAGACCAGTTTGGCTGACAGGGTTCGAGAAAGTTTGATGGAGGAGACGGTCCCAAATAGAAATAAAAACAAACACCGCATGTTCTCACTCATAAGCGGGAGTTGAACAATAAGAACACATGGACACAGGGAGGGGAACAACACACAGGAGGGCCTGCTGAGAGGTGGGGGGCTAGGGGAGGTAACTTAGAGGAAGGGTAAACAGGTGCAGCAAACCACCTTGGCATACGTATCCCTATGTAACAAACCTGCACATTCTGCACATATATCCCGGAACTTAAAGTAAAAGGAAAGAAAAGAGCCCTTCCCTTATCTTCTTGTTTATTTCAAACATCCCCACCTAATTCAACAGGAAAAAAACCAAACCAAAGCAAATCTAAAATTCTGAGTGGCTATACAAACACCACCTATAATATACATACCAATAATTAGGAGCCTGAAAAATCCAGTGGGTAGAAATTTAACAGTATTGGTAGAGACTGCCACAAAAATGATGGCAGCTCACTCGTCAAGATTCATTTTCTTCTTTTCTCTCCATGTGCTATCACTTTATATAATACACTGGCCAAATTCGGACAATTTCAGCAGATGGACCTGGAAGTTAAGGGTTTTATCTTTTCCAACCACCCTTCCCCAAGGTGAGAGTATAATGTTTCAGCATTATCTTGCCAGACAGAAACTGCATTGGGGGTTGTGGCGGGAAATCTGTTTACAAGTGGATGGACTAAAACACTGAAACAGAAAAAAAAAAAAAATCAAGTATGTGTTTTTTAGGCCTTGGGTAAGGACAATGGCAGCCAGAGGACAACACTGCTATTGTGGTGATGTAGAACACTATTTTTGGATGGCACTTTAGTGAAACAATGAAACCCATGACCTTGAAGTTTACAGAAATGAAATTTGAGTTATAATTGCTATCTATCTCTATTCCCAAGACAGCAGAAGAGGCATTAGATGCATCTGAGAAACTTCTGGTTTAGCTTGTCAAATTGTAAATTAAGATCTAAATACTGAGTTTTATTTTAACAATAAGCCATACTATCATCCTTTTGATTAATACCCAATAGCTAGTTATATCTGTTGGCTAATTTAGCTTATCTTAAACTTGTGTGCCAACACTTTAAATAAAAACACTTTAGATAAAGAGCTAATTAAGAGTATAAAATAAAATGAACTGGTTTATAGTGCAGAAAAAATGGTCAGCAAAATACAAATATCTGAATTATTAAAAGTTGTGAAGTCATAAAAGAGGATGACCTTTATAAAAGAACAGCAATCTGCTTCAATTTATGTAAATGTTACAAGCTATTAGCCAATGGAACTTAAGGCTGCATAAAAGGTAAGAATTCTCAGGCATATTCCATCATACTCTGTGACATCCAACATTCCCATTTTTTGTAATTGCTGCCTCTTTGATGTTTTCATCCTGAGTTTTCCTCTCCTAGCCAAACCTTGTAGGTCCAATAGAATATGAGGTTGCACTTGGTATACAAAGTTCCTTCAACATAGCACAGTGAGTCAGTGAGTGAGAAATAAACTAAAATAAAATTTTAAAGGAAGGCTACAAGGATGAAATTTTTTAAAGGAATCTGGGCTTATGATACATTATGGCATTTACATCCAAACTATTAGAAAAGTTGCTGTTAAAGCTACATAATAAGCAAAGTTGGACAACAGAGATTGTGCTTGGCATAAGCTCTTTATGGCTAGGAGAGTGCAAATAAGCCAAATACAAAATATCCTGAGCCACAATCACCTACAAATATAATATATTTCACTGCCATTGTAGAGGAGTTAGATATCCTCATAAAATAATATTCTTCAAGGTGGTGCCTGTGGGTTATTAGCCTCGTAAAGAATTCTGACAAACATATTCCTATAGAAGTTAACTGATCTCATATACAATTTGATTGCAGTATATCTGTTATATTCATTAATATATTCATTCAATACTTATTGAACAATTTAGCACCATTGCCCTGGGTGGGGGGTGGGGCAGGGGCAGGGGTAAGGAGAGGGGGAAAGGAGAAACAGAGACTGACTGATTCAATGCTTTTACTGTGGTTTTGGAAGCTCCTTGACCCAAAGGAGCTTACACTCTAGTAAAGAGGAAAAAATATATTTTCTAATTACATGATTATTCTTGCTTTTTAGTATTTTTAAATGACAAATAATTGTACCTATTTACGAGGTAGTGTGCTATTTTAAGATATGTATGCAATGCGTAACGATGAGATCAGTAACTGGCATATCCATTACCTCAAACACTTACTTCCTGTGTTGAGAACACTGAAAATCTGCTCTTTTGGCTATTTACAAGTATACAATCAATTACTGTTAATTATAGTCACCCCACAGTGTTATAGAACACTAGAATTTATTCTTATCTAGCTGTGCTGTTGTATCCATTAACCAACCTTTGGCTACTTCCCTTCACTTTTGCAGCCTCTAGTAACCACTATTCTACTCTCTACTCCTATGAGATCAACTTTTAAAGCTTCCATATATGAGACCATGCAGAATTTATCTTTCTGTGCCTGATTTATTTTACTCAACATTGTGTGCTCCAGGCTCATCCATGTTGCTGGGAATGATGAGATTTCATTCTTTTTTATGGCTGAATAGAATGCCATTGTATATATTTACACATCACATTGTCTTTATGCATTCATCTGATTACGAACACTTCGGTGGATTGTATACCCTGGCTATTATGAATAGGGCTGCAATAAACATGGGAGTGCAGATGTCTCTTCAGCATACTATTTTCCTAATCACCCAGAAACTGTGTAAGTCTTAAGATGGGTTCAACTGTTGTAGGAGACTGGAGGGGGACTGATAGGACTTCCAGCTGAAGAGATCAAGAAATGATCTTCCTGAGATAGGCATAAAGGAACAAGGGTATCTGATCAAAAGCAGAAGAGATGGGAGTCCTGCAGGTGGTGGGAAGGAGTGAGCCACTGTGAGGCATGTGAAGTCACCACTTTGGATGGAACTTAAGTAGAGGCAAGAGCCCAGATTGGCTTTGTAGCCCAAGGTTTGAGAGCTCAGCAATGCTCTTACTTGGTTTTAGTCAGCTTCCTTTTCTCATTTACCACAACAACTATTCCAAACTCTTATTAATCACCTCCGTCCCCTTGCACCCCACCATCATCAGATTACCTAACCTCTGATCTGACAGAGAGCACAGGACCTTCCTGCAAAGCATCCCTCACCTTCTCACCACCTACTCCCAACCATAAGGTACTATTTTGGGATAACTATGATGATGCTAAAGCCAACAGGTCTTATTTTATCTTAGAACAAGTAGTAAACTGCTTAGGAAGATAATAAACTCTCTTAGAATACTAAGAAGGGAACAATTTACTCACCAGGCTTGCAGTATTTATAAAGTCAAACAAAAATATATATTCATGCTGAACCTTGCCTCCTGCCTTACAAAATGAGGGTCCCTCTTAACCTGATTTCTGTTCCTATCCTCTCCTGATTTCTCAGAAACCTGCTCCATTGTTAATCCTTTCACGTTCAGCTGTTCTTCTACATAATCTTCTCAGCATTTAAAAATGCTAAACTCTCTTATTCATCCTTGATGCAGCTTCCCCTTTCTGTTGTCTATGCCCCAGCCCTCTCCCCTTCATCAGGACACTCCCTGTAGCAGTCATCTAAACTAGCTATCTCCACTTACATCACTCTTCACTTACATCTGGCTCCTGTTGCCTCCATTCTTGTGAAACTATCCTCTCTCTAAGGTCACCAAATACATTATAGTTGCTGCACCCAAAGGACATTTCTCAGATTTTATGTTCAAAGATGTTACTAGTACCTAAAATCCAGATAAACCGCTGATATCTTATAGAGCATATATCCATTACAGCCCATGGATATCCAACCTTGCAAATAGGCCAACTACGCTGGAAAAGTTTGATTCAGATCAAATTGATATTTGCAAGTATAAAATTATGACCATTTACAGCCATACACAGAGAAGACAAGATTTACTTGTTTAAGTCTCAAAACCATTAGTAAAGACATAAGACATTTCTCCAGAGTTTCTTTCCTAGGAAACATCTTTGTAATTGGGATGAATCATAGTCTTTTTCCTACTATATGCCATCATATAGTCTGTAAATACCTCACTCGTGGATCAAAGGAAATGTAAAAAACATGAGGTATAATTACTTTTACTGAGTCTCTTTTAACTGAACATAATTCATGCAGAAGTCTCAAAATAAGAAACTATTTTGGGATAACTATCATGATGCTAAAGCCTTATTCTAGAGGTCTTATTTTATCTTAGAACAAGTAGTAAACTGCTTAGGAAGATAATAAACTCTCTTAGAATACTAAGAAGAGAACAATGTAGTCACCAGGAGTATTTATAAAGTCATAAATACTAGAACTTTCACAGTTCCCACTCTTTCCTATGTAGTTTGTTAGAAGTGAGACTTCATGACAATTAAGACTACTTCTCTAACTTAGTTCTTGCCACATAAAAAGGCTGGTCTCCACTGCTGAGTATCTAACCCTGACTATACTCTCCCAATTTCTTTACCAATTCAAATCCTGCCATTCCTCCAGATCGAACTCAAAGTCCTATTCCCTAAATTCTCCTAATCTGCCAGCCACAACTCTTTTCTACTCTGCACTTGTATGCTGTTTCTGTGACACTGGATCACATACTAACCTCCCAAATTTATGCATAAAGATGTGTTCATTATACATTTTTATTCTGATACTGTCACTAGGTTGATCACATGATATTAACTACAACACATAGGACTTACCTAAGAATCAGGTCATATGCATTTACAACAAAGACATTTTCTTAAAAATACTTAAATATAAACACCTTTTGTGTATACAACTTTAAAGATAGTATGTACAGGGGAAGCTTTTTGTAGTATGTTTCTCCTTTGCCTAAACTCTATTCATCTGTCAAGTCTAAACAAAAGTCACAATATTTCCTGTCAAGTCTTTCTTAATTTCAGTTCTTACTAATGTCCATCCCTAAAGTTTTAAAATATAAGCCTTCGTTAAAACTAATCTAGGCATATAAGAGTGGCTACTGTCTCCTTGAATTACAAAAGGAACAGGCCAGGCACCATGGCAACAGAGACCCTTTCTAATGAATTTAAGAAGTAAAAAATAAGTATGAATGAATAATGGAACCAACATGGTAAAGATGCTTTTTACTGATCCAAAAGGTTATTAATAATTTCCATAACTAAAATTAATTGGCAAACTATTTGGTAATTTCTTTTGGATTTAACATTTTGAACCTGTTGTGGTCATTAAGACACCATTCTGAATGAAAACAAGTAAATCTTATGAGCTAGAAAAAAAGTGTTCAATTCTTTTTAGGCACCATGGATTATAGATTATGAGTAATTTCCATGTACTCACATAAGGAACAGTATGAAGTTCCTCTCCTGAAACATATGGTCAAGTTGGTAGATCTTCTATAATAATGACATCTAAGATCAGTCCACAAAAATAGGAATGTTTGTTTTTTAGCTTTGAGAGGTGCTAGTTAACTGAACGTAGATCTGCTGCCAATGAGTGATAACTGTGCCTAGAAAAGGCATTGACTAACAATTCTTCTACTGTAAGTTAGCTCATTACCACTGTAAGTCGCCAAGAACTTAATGCAATGAGAAAACTACAGGAAAGACCGTTTTGCCTTGACTTCTAAGGAGATCGGTGCTAAGGCTCAATGTTTGACTAGGAGGAGCAGCTTTCCTTAGCTTGGATAATATGCGCTTTCCCTTCAAGTCCTATGCACGTACATACTTTATTACCTGACTTTGGCACGCTGGGCCACATTTCACTTATTTAGCTTCTGCTAAAGGCCATTTAAAATTCTACGATGAAACAAGGAAGATATAAGTCATAAATAAACTATGACTATACAATAGGATTTTAAAACTTTGGTACTGCAGTCTCACAAGTTATCAGAATTTCCACATGGAACCCCAAATTACTTTCAGCCTACATTTACACAATGCAACATTAACCCAAAGCATTCTAAGTTTTTGGAGAGGAAATCTGTCACTTCAAAGAAAGTGGTTGTGAACATAGAGATAAGACAAACAACTATCAACATAAATTTCTCACATTTAAGGTCTAAGAAATTGTGTGGCAGCCTCACACTTTCAAAGGCTAAGTGTTTAAAAGTTTACAAATACCCATTTAGTGTATGTAGACTATTTAAAAATGTTATATATGGTAAATAATAAGGAATCACAGACAGATGTTTACTTAACAATACTCAGATATTTCTTAGTGAAAAATATTTCGGTCATCAAAATCAGGCAGGTAGCATGAACAACAGAGGTAACTGCCATGGTCAAAGACAAGAAGAAGAATAGCACAAATATGAAGCTTGCTGTCAAGACAGTAAAGACAGTAATCTTTTTCCCAAGGAAAAATATTAAAATGAAAAGATGCAACACATTGTAGATTACTGTCTGTTAGTGTATTATAACCAAATGAGACTATCACTGGAAAAGGTACTTCATAAAACAAAAATTGAGAAACAAATGTAAATTAGTGGTTTCACTTTAATTTCCCTTTCAAGTACCATTTCCTATGAAAAAGAGATGAGTGAACCACAATGAAATTATGTGGATTAAGTTATTAATTATCACAAAATACAACACTTAAAAATATGCATTTTGTGTACATATGCACTTCTGATAGATTCTCAACGTCAGTAATCTTACCAAGTAGGATCATCCTTGGAATTTACCCCATGTGGCCAAATGCAATACTCTTGTGTGGAGGGAGTGAAAGTCACTGAGAACACTTAAGCTTTACTCTCCTACGTAACTTCACTAGGGGAAGGCTGCTGATTTAGAAGTTACTGACAATCTTTCAATGTCTTGCACTTTATGCAGTGCAGAGTAGCCAACGTATGATAAATGAACCTGGACTAGTTTTGCTCAGCCCAGATTCTACGACAAGGTGAGTTTGCATGCTTTTTAGCAGTCAGATACGTATAGGGAGCCTATGTGGCAAAATATATATAATAATATATTGTTACATGATATATTAATATAATTTTATATAACATAAAAATATAATCTATGCAAAATAAAGTGGAAAAAACTACTTTCATTTAGAGAGCTGTGCAAATAACTTTCAACATTAATAAGTAAACAATTTCTGTATTTAGTTTCATATTTTTTACAAGTGAGGTATATGAATTTGGTTTTGCATGTGTACACACATATACACTCCAGCAAGTGAGTACTGTTTTAATATTGCTTTGCAATACTCAACACAAATATCAATTATGAAAAAATGCAAAAAAAAAAGGTTCCAATAATTGGAAAAATGCAGATAGAATATTTTGAATAAGGAAGAAAAAATCGATAAAGCTAAAGAAAAGGCACAGACTTTAAAAATAATGAAATGGACATATGTCAACAACAAAGAAGAAACAAGGTAAACCTTTTTTGGACAAACCCAAAAAAGAAGCATATATATTCACAATGAAACTGCATACTGTATAAAACCAAAGGGCAGGCATAAGCTCCTGTTAAGATGAATTTCTGGATTCAAAGGTCCACGGGGTTCAGACTCAGGTCAAAATCTCACCTTGGCTGAGAATTTTGCTTTTCATATGAACAGGAAGCTAAAGTATATTGTTACATACATTTTGCATATTCACTGAAACTCTCTTCTCTATTTTACTGGAAACGAGATTCTAAGTACATAAACATGTAGTGCCCATCTGCCACACAGTGAGTAAACAGCATTGTGATGACACAGCTACTCACACCTTCTGCAGTTGTTTTCTATCTCTCACTTTTGCCCTCCAATGGGAAACCGACAAAATTATTTCAATGTATGTAACAATATTCTTTATGGTCAGTGTACAGTCTACAGAAAGTCATCACTCAAAGGCAATTCCACAAATTTTACTCACAAAAGCTGCTTCCAAAATTCTGAATTTTGAAATAAACACATTTTGTAAAGGTCACTGTTATCAGCATTTTTCAGTGTGTCATTCTTAAAAAATATATTAAACATTATACAGGGCACCAATATTTAGGCACAGACATGCCTTATGAATAAGTAAAATACAACTGTATATAATTTTCACTCATCTATGAAAATGATAATCTAATAAAGAACATATATTTTGAAAATTTTTTATTAATGGTGCCATAAGACACGCAATAATTATAACCCAGACCTACCTTTCACAATAGTAGGCATTTTTATAGCTGGCTGGTGGTAGAGAAATAGTATATAATAAACCCAGGGCAAAATTTTTCTCCTATTGAAGTCAAGTGGTACAGAGAAACACAAGGTTGCAATAACTATCTGTTTAACACCATATTAGAATCTGAAACTCATTGAGATACAAATATAGGAAACATTTAATTAAGAACCACATTTCCATATTGAATTTTACATGATCACATGCCAAGACCTTATTCATTTAAGTTACAAATGACATTTTTCTGTAATTCTCTTCTAATAGTATACATAATCCAGAAAAAAAAGTACCCTTTTATCCTCCAGTAGTTAAAAAAAGAAGAGAGTGTCTTAGATAGTTATTATTTGCTGTGCATCTGCCTCAGGTGGCCCTCTGGCACTGCCATAAATCTCATCTGTGTTGCAATGAAAGGACTCCATATAAATTAAAATCTGTAAGTGTCTGATCACTAGACTGAAGGGGGTAGGAAGAGCTGCTAATCAGATGTGCATATGTGTGTATGAGAGAGATGCTAAAATTAGGTCATCTTTAAGAATTTGTACCAAACTATAAATTTATTGAGTACCTATAATATTCCTGGCATGGTATTAGGACCTCAGATATAAAAACAAATACGGCACAGTATCTCTATCCTAAAGAAGCTCAAGTCCAATGAGAGAGATGGACTAAAAAAAAAAAAAAAAAAAAAAAAGCCACTAAAAACCTACTGGTTATTAACAGAAATGTATAGATTATGATGAGAGTACGAAGAGGGAACTCCAATAACCTGGAGAGGTCAGAAAATTGTTTGAAGTGGAAAAGACACTTAAGCTGTCTGGAGGAACCCATGGGAGCTAGCCAGATGAACAGGAACAGTTTGGGAGAAGAAACAGCATGAGTAAAGTGTGTCCCACATGACTGGAGTGAAGAGAGGGCATGAAGTCACAGCAATAAACAAGACCAAAAGAGCCACACAGACCAGGACCTGAGCTTTCAGCAATGGTCCACTTACTATGTGCAAGCATTGCAGAGGATACGAAAAACACATACTCCTCACTGTTTTCTAAGGACATGCTGGTAGATCTCAGTTTGGAGGGAGGCCTTCAATTCATGTGTGAAATCTCAGTAAGCTCTGTAATTTCCCTCAGTCCAACTCCTAGATCCACTTACTACTATCGCCCTTGACTCTGCAGCACTTCATGACACAAAGTATCTGTAGAACAGATGCCTTACAAAGAAAAATCAAACTCAGCGTGAACTAATTGTCATCCAATCCTCAGTGAGTGAAATACTTTTTAGGGAGAATCGTTTGAAGGACATGCAGTCTATGTATACCTTTAGAGTTGAGACACTCTAAATCCATATACAGTCTCAGTGTTTTGAGCTTTTATGAGACTGCTCTTTCTCATGTAATGGAATGTGTTTATTCCATTAGCCAACATGGACAACCATGATGAGTCTATGTGGAGTAGTCCTAAAAATTTCATTGTATTTCCCATAAAGATGCTGTTCAGGATCTTGGTCATGAAATGTACAATGTGCTCTTTGTGAAGAGCCATGGGAGATATTCCAAGTTTTTCAAAAATGCTTCTTTTAATCATCTGGCTTGCTTTGACCTTATACACATGGTCAATGATACTTTGGTTTCCTTGTATAAAAGGCACAGAAAGCTCAGGGCCAATGTTTGGACTCGTATTATACAGGAATGTAGAAACTTATAACATGTTTTGTATAGTAACCTCACATCTAGTTTTTAAAAAATTTACCCCTATTTTCCCTTACCTTGATTTCTTCTCTTACTTTTGGTGCTGCTGCTATTATTATTATTATTTTTTATTTTATTTTATTTTATTTTGAGACAGAGTCTTGGCTCTGTCACCCAGGCTGGAGTATAGTGGTGCAATCTCAGTTCACTGCAACCTCCGCCTCCCAAGTTCAAGCAATTCCCATGCCTCAGCCTCCTGAAGATCTGGGATTAAGAGGTACGTGCCACAATGCTTGGCTAATTTTTGTATTTTAAGTAGAGATGGGGTTTCACCATCTTGACCAGGCTGGGGCACTGCTATTATTATATGATACATATTTATGTTAGCCATTTTAAATCTTTATTGGAACATAGGGTATAAAATTACATTGACCAATTAGTTGATTGGCTCAAAAAATTTGAAGGGTATCTATTATATGCCAGGCCCTGTGCTAAAGGCTTGAGAAAAAAACAGTCAATGAGATAAACAACTACGCAAGTGATACTATAGTAAGAAAAATGTACATATAGCTAGTAGGAAAAGCATTCATACAGGGAATATAAAGCAAGGTACCCAACCAAGCCAAACAAAATCAGGAAGGTTTCCTGGATGACCTGTTATCTAAGGTGACATCTACAAGTTGAGGAAGAGGATACCGTGGGGAAGGCTCAGCATACTGTGCACTCTGGGAAAGAAGTGTGGTTCAATAAGGCTAGAACAAATGGTACAACTAGGGAGACAGGAGATACAGCCAGAGAGGTAGGTCATAGAAGGCCTGGGTAAATCATGTTAGAGTAGATTTAACCTTGGAATTCTGTGAGACCTGACTCCAGTGCCTGGACACCTACCTCAGTGTGCTGCCACCCTCATTTAGAAAAAGGCTTGACTCTGGCTACAAAGTAAAGAAAGGACTGGTTAAGGCAAGACCAGAGCTAGAAAGACCAGCTGAGCAGCTGTATGATAATTCAGAGAACACACAATGAAGGCCCAGACCAGTATGGCATTGCGAATGAAAAGAATTAATTTGAGAGATCCTTAAGGGGTAGAACCAAAAGGCCTTGTTTGGGATTTCACAGCATGTGAAAAGCAGAGCGGGGTGAGCCAAGAATGACTCCCAGGTTTCTGGCTTGTGCAACAGGGTCAATGCCTTTAGTTTCTTCTTTATTAATTCTCCAATTTTTTAACAGTAAGTATGTTCTGTTTTTACAATTTAAAAAACTATTATCTATTTTTAATAAAAAATGAACCAGTGTTGAGAAAATCAAGTCATCAAGCTATTTCTGCAATTTGATGGCAAAAAGAAAGAAAACGATTGAACCAAAATTTTGTTTTCCCTCTTTCAGCCCAGGTTCTGCCAGAGAATGGAACCACAATTTGAAAGGACAGAGAGTTTGAATGTCATGTTTTGTTTTGTTTTTTTAAAGATTAGAGAAATGGAGGAGGAACTGGTGAAGGCAGAAATCAGAAAAATAAAAGAGGCTTACAAAAAGAAAATCCTTTATATATATATTTCCATTTAAACAGAACTCACAGTAGAGCCAAGGATATCAGGGAGAAATCTTGGAAATAGAAAAAAAAAAAATCTACAAAGAATAATTTTTTTTTTTTTTTTTGCATTTGAAAAACTGTAAGCAGTAGAAAGAACATGAGCACTGGAATCAAAAAGACTTGAGTTTAAAGTTCCTCTGCTCAGCAGCAGTATGACCCTGCGAAAGTTGCTAAACAGAGCCAGGCTCCACAGGTGCAGCACAGGGCAAACTACCACCTAGCTTAGGTAGGAGAATTAGGGGATACGTATGAGTGGTGAAAGAAGTAGCGATGAGTCTAGGTCCCCATCACCAGATTGATTCAATAGGTCTGAGCTTGGACCTCAGTATCTGTATTTTTAAAAAGCTCTATGGTTGATTCTACTGCATGGGCAAGGTAAAGAAACGTGCACAACTCAATACCTGGCACAGAACTTGGTGAGTGTTAGATGGTTGTTTTTAAGTACACAGATAGGCTTCTATCCTTTTTCATTAAGGCTATCATGACTTTTTTCACTAAACACAACAACAAGATCTGTCCTAAATGAGCAGCTCAGATTTTTCGCTGGAGGGAAAGCGGGGGCGAGGTGGGCAGTGACTAAAAGGAACAAAGAAAACAATATGAATTCCCTTTATGGTCTAAAGCAATACCATGGCATTTGAAAATTCAACATGAAGAGACATCAAAGGTCTCTGACATGCGATCATGTATACTTCTCCTGGGGCAAATTTGAAGAATTTCTGCTTCATGACGTGCAGGTCACCAGGCCACTTAGGTGATCTGGGTGCTTATCCACTGATCAGTGTACAAACTTCATTTAGGTTTTGTTGCACTCTATCATGTTCCTTGTAAAATGATCTCAAAAGCTTCTAAACTACAAAAATATTTCTAAAACTGAGGAAATGGAAATTGTCTCAGAAAATATTCTAGCAAATGTCAAAAGTCTACTGTACAACCACATCTTATTTAACATAACGGAAAGGTCTTATCCAATTTCATAGTTTCCAGCAATAAAAGGCTGTATGAAAAGGTCAGAGTGCATGATATATAATGCACCCAATATTTCAATAATTTGTCTTTCTTCCTTGCCTCCTAAAACATGCTGGCTGTTCGAAAGGGTAATTGAAATGCCACCCTGGGAGAGGCTTGCTGACTATTATAAAAGCAATGTGAGCCACAGAGAGGGGTTTCTGTTGGTCACCTTTAGTCCTCCACTGTAGGCCACAGACAGACTGGATTGTTAGCTCTAAGCACTAACCAAAAATCTAAGAAATTAAAATAGTTTAACAATGCTACTGAAGACTACGCTGTCTATGATTGGTATACTGCTTTTATTTCCTAGGTAGCCATCAACTTTCTCAGAGCACATGAGAACTATTGTAGACAAACATCAAGAGTCCCACAAACAGGACTGTTAGACACTAATTATGTAATCTGCATGTTAAGTCAGCAATTCTCTCACTCTGAATACAAACTGAAGAATTTGGTTCAGGGGTGCTGATCCAAATTACCTAGTGGGAATTTAATTTTTATTTTGTGGTTAACCCTGTATTCCCCTGGAGTAATAGTGGAAAGATTACATCCTTCATTCCTTTATATTTAGAATTTAAGCATATGAGCTAAGTATGGATTGAAATATAAACTGCTTTCTTTGAATTCAAAAACAAGTATTTCGAACCTAAAACTCAAACAAATCTATATGATCTCAAGTCTTAATATATGAGCTTAAAGATCAGAAAGCCAGGCTGGGCCCCTTTCTGAGTCTTAGATTCCCATTCTAAAAGGGAACTCTGGACTAGATGACCTCCAAGATCCTCCTCACCTCCGATCACTAATGAAACTTCTCCATTTATTCACTTGAACCCCAAGAAATGAGAGTTGCCCTCAACTCCCCATCTGATGCCTCCTTGGCCTCTGCCTGCTCTGCTCCCCTCCCCCATTATCTCAGGCAGCATCACAACCAGTCGCCTGGTGACTACCATCTCTCCGTGTTCTGGCCATTTAGCTTCTTTTTAAATTCTTTTCCTATTAAACTCTTTCTTAAAGAAACTATTCCAGCTCACTAGTGTTAGAAAGGTGCTTAATGATCTGGAGATTTTGTTAACTAAAATCGTACTATAAATACAAGCAGCAACTAGTTACAGTGGAAAGAACATGAGCTATTCAGTTAGACAAAGTGTATTCCAACAATTTTAATGAGGTTCTTTACCTCAATTTCTGCTTCAGTTTTGCACAATGAGATAAATATTTATAATGGTAACTACCACGTACAGTTGTTGTGAAGATGAATTGATCATGGGCATATAAAACATACAGCATAATGCTAGGTACCTAGTAAATGCTCAGTTAATGTTAGCTGCTATACTATTATAGTTATCCCCATCATATTTTTTATTTTTATTATTATAGTATACAAGTCCCATTCTATGTTTCTAACAAATAAAATCATCTAACTGTTGTTTTCTAACTGAAACAAATGGAATCATCTCTGTTTCTTTTTACTGATATAGGAGGGATGTTGGGGAGACCAGCTGCCACAACTGGCAGGAAAAATTACATATTGTGGTTGCTGACTAGTGCTTGGAGTGAGGACTAATACACATTCACCAAAGTTATAAATCAGTTTGCTACTAAAATATTTTCCAGATTTCAAAACAGAGCTCTATAGATTGTTCTATGATGTCAGAAATACCTTTAAAGAAATCATTAAATACTGTAAAATAGAAAAACATTGTTGAATGAGAAGGGTGAGTCTAAGTTACATGCCACAGTAAATGGTATCAAATTAAAAAAAAAAAAAAAGCATCACTACTTGAATGTCTTCGTGCCTCTCCACCCCACTCCACAGGCATGAAGAACCATATTCTCCATGAACTTCTATGGGTAGATGGGCACTCACTAAGCACATCCAACAGGAATGTCAAGCCCACAAGTCCATGTCATATTAGTTGTAATCACAGAATTTCAAAAGCAAACCAAACTAATATGGATAACATTTTTGGTTTACCATAGCATGTGATTTCGAATTGATTGTGAACCTTTCTTTAAATCATGGGTACTTGGTTATAAATATGCTTCATCTTGGCAGGTTATACTTTTTATCTTAAAGCATATTAAATCCTAAAAGAACAATAGTGATGCCATTTAGGGAAAGAAGAACTTCGTACCTTTTCTTACATAATGGTTCAAGACTTTTCATGTTATGCACAGCAGTTTTATGAAAATGTATCAGTTACCAGATGAAGGTGGTAATTTGTCACAGAGATCACCATTACAGAATATGCTTACTAGAAATCAGAGTGAAGAGCAGAAATGTGCAAAAACAGTTCTTCTGTTAGCTGACTGTGGGCTTTGAATTGTTATAAAATTAACACTTCAGTATGTTTCCAAATAGTTACTTCATATGTGTGTTATTTGTATGTACAAATGTGTATAAATATATAAACTTGCAAATATGCAGAACTATAATTAAAAAGTACAATTGGTTTTCATTTACATCAAAACTTAAGCATTTAAATGGGTGCGACATCATCAACGGAATCACTTTCTGCTCATATATGCCCCCGAATAGACGTAGTTTGAAAGAAGTGTGATATGAGCCACAAATAAGGAAGAAGAAGGTTCTATCCCTGACTCAAGTAACCTGTGAAAATGTACTTACCACACTGGATGCCAGTTCTACTATAAAATAGTAGAGGTAGTGGCACTTCCCTTCCTACCAACCAGTTACTTGGTGGACTGAGTGAAATAATTAAAGTAAAATTATTTTTCAGATTGTTATATTTCTCTATAACTTAAAATAGTAAGAGAATGATATATTCTCAAACCCTAAGAGCTGAACATATGGTTAGTTTAAGTGATAAGATTTTTTTCTTTTTTTTTTTTTTTTTGCTTTTCATGAGTACTAGAGGAATGGATTAAGTGATAAGATACTCTTAAGACACTTTTGGCCGGGTGCAGTGGCTCATGCCTGTAATCCCAGCACTTTGGGAGGCCAAGGCTGGTGGATCACAAGGTCAGGAGATTGACACCATCCTGGTTAACATGGTGAAACCCTGTCTCTACCAAAAATACCAAAAATGAGCTGGGTGTGGTGGCGGGCACCTGTAGTCCCAGCTACTCGGGAGGCTGAGGCAGGGGAATGGCGTGAACCTGGGAGGCGGAGCTTGCAGTGAGCCAAGATAGCACCACTGCACTCCAGTCTGGGCGACAGAGTGAGACTCCATCTCAAAAAAAAAAAAAAGAAAAAGACACTTTTGCCACTTGGAGAAATATCCTAAAATGGAATTATAGCCTAACTCTATACATACATACATATATACACACACACATGCACATATACACATATGCTATATGTGTGTGTATATATATAAAAGTATGTAACATAGAGTTATGTCTGTTCCAAAAAAGGGGAAAGAAGTTTTTACAGAGATCTCTTTTATATCTCTCAAGAATACACGGCAAAACATTTTAGTACATAGGTCAACTTGGAATAAAAACACAGTATCTCATTTCTTGAGATAAAGTATTAAAACATATTTTATAAACTCTAAAGGGCTATATATAAAGCTTAGCAATTTTTGCCACTTTCATTAAAAAGTACATTTTGAAATGGGTGCTTACCTTCTCTTAGATGGTCTACCACGAAAGTAAAGCCTGTAGTTCTTGGATGTAAAACATATTCATATTTCTGAAGTCCATTCTTTTCAGCAAATGCATTACTTCGAGCCTTGCTGTTTTCTAAACAAAACAATGGACCATTATAAATCATAAACTAAAGGGAAATAAATGAGGTAAGGAAAGAAGTACAGAATTTTTTTTGATAAAAATAGCAGTTAGTTATTCTATAATGACTGAATACTGAGTCAAATGAGAAGATACAAACATTGCAGATGATCCGTTATCAAGATCCCAGACCTACTTATGTAACCAGACCCAGGTTTGGCTATTTGCTGCTCGAAAGGCCAAGTTTAGTGGGAGGGAAAGAAGGTTTTAAACAGAGAGTCAGCAAACTGAGAAGACAGGGAACTAGTGTTCTAAAGTCCCATCTTAAGTTTTAAAATTTATCACAGTGTTTTCAAAAGGAAACTTGCTATGGGAAATGTGTGGATGGCACAGGGTCTGTGTGTCTTGTTCTGATGGCTATCTTGGGTAATTGGTCATCCAGAGGTCCACTTGGCATTATTTGACTTCAGCCTGGTGGTAGTGGACTAATCGTTCACAACTCCCCCTAAGTGGAAGGATTCCACAGGGCCTCCATGCCTGGTTTGTTTCAAAATTAGCCTCTGGAATTTCTAAGCAAGCATATAGTAGATAAGCATACATGGTGCAAGGAAGTGTCTAGTGTAAAAAGAAGGAAAACAGAGTTTCAAAGTACATTTCGAGGCTATATTCTAAGACTAAAGAAAAAAAGTGTTAAAATGCATTTCAAAGCTGAGATGCTCGGTTATACTTACCAGAATTAAAAAAAAATTATAAGAAAGGCATAAATAGATTTTTATACATTTTCTGAAATTCATATTCAAATATTTTAATTTCTTTAAAAGATTTCATAAAAGTCCACATTCTATGAAAATTAAAATGCTAATAAACTAAAATTTTTGTAAAACAATCCCTGTATAAGAAAATTGAAATATTAAAATATAAAATGCTAATAAAACAAAACTAAGACACTAACAAAATATAATGACCTAGACATCCAGAAGAAATAACTAGCAATCAAATATATCAGATCAACATTCTTTAAAACCCAATAATTTAAGCCTTCCATGTAAACTGAAATATCTGCCTTGCTCAGGCACAGAGTATGCTAATATTACTAACCCAAACCACTCCATAACGGAATGGGCACATGATTAGCACATCATGTACAAACATCTGAACATGGTTTGGCTGAATATAGTTACGGAGTCAAGTACATGTTCCAGTTGTTGGCAAAACCTTCTTTTTCCATTCCATGAGGTAACTTTACAAGTTCCAAGAAGAACCAAACCCATTATTCAGCAAATACATTTGGAAAAAGTAAAGTGTTCAGAAATTTGGCCTCAACTGCTGGGAGAGATCATGAAATACTTTCTGATGACAGCAGATGTTAGAACCCGCAATCCTCAGCTACATTCCGAAATTTATACACTATTATTCCCAGTTACAAGAAAAATACCTATATTGACACAACTTTACTAGGAGTGAATTTAAGATCACTGAATCTTCAAAGTCTCCAAAAACCATAGATGCCTTCCATTACACTGAAATATTCAAAGAACACTCCTATAGAAGGTGTTACATCATTTCATGATAGAGGAATTGAGCCAGGCAAGTCAAAAGTAAAGCCCCTACACATGAAGAGTAGTAAGTTCCTCTCATATTCATTTGAAGATATCCTGGGCATGGGGCTACAAAACAATACTTATATTATAGACAGCTGACAGGACCTTAAACGGGATTTGGAATCCCAGAGACACCACAAAGATGAGTAGTAACTACCCTTTAGTTTGGTCTTTCAGTTTATAAAACTCTGGGGATTCTGAAAGCAAAACTGAACTGTTGTAGAATGTGAGTACAAGTATAAACAGCTCTAAAACAAATAGTCACAATGTGGGAAGGTAAAAATGATCAGAAATACAGAGAGATTAGAGATGCAGACTTTTCCATCTACCCCCTAGTTCATCTATCCATCCCCAGACTCCGTTATTGCTAGTAAGTGCACTAGCATCCCACTTTCTGACCACAGCCTGTCTTGTCACGTTTCTCCCTATAACTATCCCACTCCTGCACTCCTTCCACCCATGGGACTACTAGCAGCTGCTCTCAAACCAGCTGGGCACGTTCCCACCTCAGGATCCGTGCAGTTGCTGCTCCTCCCTTCACCCAGAATGCCTTTCGCCCATACAGCTGCATGGTTTTCTGCTTTGTTCATTTAGTCCCTACCTAAATAGAAACTTAATAGAGAGGCTTTCCCTAACCATCCTGAATAAAACAGCACCCTACACTCCCTCTATGACTCTCTATCTCCTTATCCTGCCTTATTTTTCTGCATAGCACTTAGGACTTACATATTTTTATTAACTTATTAGTTTATCACCTGTCTTTCCTCATAGAACGTAAAGTTCATGATAGTAGGGATAAAGATCCAGGCACTCATATACGCATTAAAAAGAATAAGTTGTATGTATATAGTAGGTGTTAAGTTATATGCAATAATATAATTGTTAGAATCTTTCCAAATCAGGGAAATGGAACTCAAAATCATCATATACTAATTGTGATGACTAATTTTATATGTCAACTTGAATAGGCCATGATACTCAGGTATCTCGTCAAATATTATTCTAGATGTTTCTGGGAAGGTGTTTTTTAGAAGAGACTAATATTTAAATTAGTAGACTGAGTACAGCAGATGACCCTCCACAATGGGAGTGGGCCCCATCAAATCAGGTGAATGAAGGTCTTAACAGAAAAAGACAGAGGTGCCCTCCTCTCCTCAACAAGGAAGAAAGAATTCTGCCTCTAGACTGCCTTTGGCCTTGAATTTCAACTGCTTCCTGGGATCTCCACTCTGCTGCCCTACCCTATAGATCATGGACTTACCAAGCTTCCACAACTGTAAGAGCCAATTCCTTAAAACAAATCTCAACCTCTTTCTATATATACACATCCTACTGGTTCTCCTTCTCTAGAGAACCCTAACTAATATGCCAATACAATATAGAACTCCCTAACCCAAGAATAAAGAATAAATACGGATGGGTGCACATATGTCTGCATGTGACCAAATGATTCAAAAGAAATGGACCAACGTTAAAATAGTGTTCACTTATGGGCAGTGGGATTACAGCAAGTTTTGTGCACACTTCTATGTTTCCAAATTTTCCCTAATTAACATATATTGCTTCCATTAAAAAGTTATAACCAACAATAAAATATGAAGATAGAATATATGTAAAGTTAGATTTAAATGCACTAATTTAAATGTACATGCCAGCTAGATTCAGAACTTAAATTATAAAACAGTCTGACTGGGCTGAAAAACCCAGTTTAAGGTTAGTATGGTAGTAACTAAACTAACCTTTTAATTAACAGATACTTTTTCCAAACTGGAGATATTTTGTTAGCCTATTTTTAAAAATGATTTTTTTTTACCAGCTCAATACAATTATCTGTATTATACTGTTAAAAAAACATTTAAAAGTTTCAGGATCAGTCTGTTTTTTCTCCTTGGCAAAGTCTAGCTTTAAAGGTAAATATCATTTGCATTTAAAATATATATGCAACTACATCATGTAATGGTGAGCACTCTGGACTCCAAAATTATGCAACTAGATGTAGAGTTCATCACCTATAAAAGGAAACCTGAGAACAAATATAGAATGAAAAAAGTTTTACATATACATTTTATGACTCTGAAGGTCTAATGTATGAACATAATAACACTAATGTAGCAGTAACATATGACCTTTCTTTCATTAGTTTTTGTTTACCAAATAACTTTCAAAGTTGACATTCTTTGGTATATATTTTCGCATTCACAAATATAAATCTATCATTTCAGTAAATTGCTTTCTATACTCAAATAAAGCTGATATTTCAATATCGAAATTTAGGTATTATACATTCTAAATATTATAAAATTTAAATATGGCCACCTATCCCTTATAATTTCCTAATGATAATTTAGTTCTGGAAATCAACTTACAACTTACAAGAATATATTTTCAAGCTTCCACAAGCAGCCATTATTATCCTCAGTATTATCCTCTGTGATACAACCACTTTTAGAATCTCAACTGTAAAAATTCAAATATATACTACACAGTTGGCATATATTTTAGAGATCTGACTAGTATATAAAAAGTGCCACCGTTCATTTAGCTCAGTTCCATCTGCAATAGATGTGTCAAAGATCTCTTAATTGCTACCTACAGTAAATCCTAAAATACCTTAATTTCCCTTAACAATCTATTATGGCTCAGTCACCTATTCACTTGCTTAAATATGTATGTAATGTCTGTTTTTCATCTTGAACTCTCTTTTGTAATGAGTTCTATAAATTATTATGTCCACAGTGTGAACAGTATGTTCATTTACCTGTTCTCCTCTCTTAAATTCTAAGGGTTGCCCTTCTTAGTCTATTACCAAAAATTTGAAAGTTCAGTTCATGTTCTACCTCTCCATACTACTTGAGATTTTAGATTTCAGTTCTCTCCTGCTTCAGCCTGTCTTCCCTTATACAGCAGAGCTGTAAGATCCACTGAATCCTTCTCAAATTCTGCTGTATTTTTCTTGAAGTTATCGGGACTATTAAAAGCAAATTTTGGTCTTTTGAGTCCAAAGATTCTACAGAAGTACTTTCTGTCTAAGCTATGCCCCCACCGCCACTCCTCCCAGTATCAATCAGAGCAGTTCTGCTTTTATCTGTCTTATCATCTAACATCCTTGATAGACGGCTTCATCTGCAAAAATAATCCATGGTTTAAAAAGTGTGAAAACTATTGATTTAGTAAGGATGACAGACTGTTGAGTATTTTGTTTATAGTTTTTGTAAGACTTTCTTGAAATCCATTGGCAATTCCTAGCCTATACGGTTTAAAATCTGGTAGCCAGGTGTGGTGGTAGTATCTGGTGTAGGCCCAAATACTATAGGCTTGAGCCCAGGAGTTCAAGGCTGCAGTGAACCATGATCATGCCACTGCACTCTAGCCGAGGTGACAGGCTCAAAGAAGAAGAAAAAAAAAGTTTAATATTTAGGAAGGCAGAAAAGTTATAAACATGTCTTCCTGTGTCCTCGCTACAACTCAATGATGGCTGAGTTTTCTTGAAGAAGGGCAAAGCTATTCCTGCTTGTACCAAGGATAGGGCTTAAACATCAGGAGACAGGTAACCTGTTAATGTACATCAACAATAACTGAAATTAGTTACTATCAGATCTTTTTCTTATGAGGAAGAAGCTGAGGAGTAGGAAGGGTTTAATGGATAAATACCTTAGAAGAGGATAAGAGAATATAAACAACAGGTAGGGGAGGATAAACATTATCTAAAACATGATTTTAAAACTACGCTTACATAAGGATAAAAGCCTGATATTTTAAAATATATTCTGAAGCTTAAAATATAAAGTTCAAAGATGGCAAGTATGAATAATATGACCTCTTGGAGTTGCCTACTATAAATTAAATGGGCTAGAAACCAAGAGTTCTGAGTCCTAACATGCTATTGATTAACTGAGTGACCTTAGGGATGAGCCATTAATTTTTTTGTTTTGATTTGTTTTGTTTTGAGATGAAGTCTCGCTATGTAGCTCAGGCTGGTCTCAAACTCCTGGACTCAATCCATCTTCCAGTCTCAGCCTCCTGAGTAGCTAGGATTCCAGGCATGGACCACCACACCTGGAAGAGCCCTTATTCTTATTGGTGTTCGGTTACTACTTCTGAGAAATGAGAAGTTTAGACTACATGATTTCTAACTGTGCCAAACCCAGGCTACCTTACCTGTGAGATCAGTCCCTTCTGGGAATATGAGGAGTTGAAGTGGTTCGTGAATATCACAAAAGTAATCAATCATGTCTTCAAAATGGCTCTTGTCATCCTTCCATTTCCTATGAATGAAGATATAGGCAGCAGCCTGCATGGCCCAACCTAGAATCAATTTAACAAGTATTTACCTATAATTTTATTGCCAATATCCACATATTATTGAATACAATATTTCAGTTTTCTGGTTTTACTATAAATTATTTATTATCATAAATGCTTCATGATATACCATAAATTCAGCACTGATCTTGGCTTAAATAACTAACATATATATATGAGAAGATCCTAAAAGACATTTGGTAATCATGAGGTTTGCAAAATTCTCAAAACTATCTTTTCAAGCGAAAACTAGCTATTAAAATATTAAGGAAAGAATTTTTCCTTAGTATTTATCACTAACTTATCCAAAATTTTAACAATCCTAGCTAAACAGATATTTTAACCAAGATACCTACAGGAGATAAAAGAATATGTGCTGACAGCTTACAGAGCAGTAAGCAAAAGACTGTTGTCAAGTGTATAAGCATTCTCTTTAATATTTCCCTTCTGATACTACTCAAGTCTCTAAATCCAACTGCTATTTTCAATGTTAGCCACTTTCTATTGCATTGAAAAGAAAAGGGAAATTGTGTAATGGTACTAAACACACTAATCAGAGTGTACACTGTGACTACATTCCTTTTCTCTAGGGCAAATCACTCTTGCTCTTTGAAGAGGGAGTCCTAGATGTGCCATGTTTAGATGACCAGCCATCTCCCCCTGGCCACAATGACCAGAATTACTACGGTAGATACCTAACTGAGGCAGCCAATCCAATAGTCTGTCCAATAGCCCACAAAGCATGAAGAGCTTGGGCAAACACAGTAAATACCTAGGCCAACTAAATGTTCCCCTTCAGAAATTTCACCGAGGACCACAGAGAAAACAGACAAGTTGGTAGCACACAGTCAAATGGACAGACCAAAGAGCAGAGGGGCTGAGGCAGGATAAAAACAGCATACAAGAGGCCACGTGCAGCGGCTCATGCCTGTAATCCCAGCACTTTGGGAGGCCGAGGCAGGCAGATCACCTGAGGTCAGGAGTTCAAGACCAGCCTGGCCAACATGGTGAAACCCTATCTCTACTAAAAATACAAAAAATTAGCCAGGTGTGGTGGCAGGTGCCTGTAATCCCAACTACTCAGGAGGCTGAGGCAGGAGAATCACTTGAACCCGGGAGGCAGAGATTGCAGTGAGCTGAGATTGCACCATTGCACTCTAGCCTGGGCAACAAGAGTGAAACTCCATCTCAAAAAGAATAAATAAAAGCATGCAAGAGTGAAGGGCAAAAGCTCCAGATGAGCCAAGCCCCCTAAAGCTGACTATGATTCATAACAAAAGACAGTTTTAATCTCCGCAAGTCCTGGCCAGTCTACAGATCCACCTCTTGGATACCCCTGAGAATCCACCTCTCTTCCTGCTATGCAGGAATAGAGGAATAATAAACTCTCATTATTTCAGCTGGTGGTTCCTTGCAAGCAAAGAACGCAAGTAAGACAACAGCTATCATCATTTGGTAAATACAGCAGTACCCTGAGAATACATAAAAATAATGTATTTAACAGTGATTACATACACACATAGCCGGGCATGGTGGCTCATGCCTGTAATCCCAGCACTTTGAGAGGCCGAGGCGATGGATCACCTGAGAGACCAGCCTGGCCAACATGGTGAAACCCCATCTCTACAAAAATACAAAAATTAGCCAGGCATGGTGGTGGCTGCCTGGAATTCCAGCTACTCGGGAGGCTGAGTGGGGAGAACTGCTTGAACCTGGGAGGCAGAGGTTGCAGTGAGCTGAGATCGCACCATTGCACTCCAGCCACACAACAACGTCGTTGGGCAATGGAGCAAGACTCCACGTCAAAATAAAAAATACACACACACACACACACACACACACACACACCATGCTTTATTTGGTTTGGGTAAGTCCAAACTAGAATACTGTATTTTACATATATAAATAAGCATGTATTAAAAAGTTCACTTCAGTGTATAGGTCTTGCTGATAAGCATTCAGTTACTAGTCACTATAATGTCAGTCTCATCTACCAATATTGGACATGACCCCACACTGCCTGCTCCCACACATCTGTCCTTCATTGAGGACACTTAGGCCCACAGAGCAGTGTGTGTAAGCAGTACAGCTCTGGAGTTAAACCACCACAAGCCAGCTGTTCACCCTTCAGACCCAAATATAAAATGAGCACAATGCAACACTATTTACCTGAGGGGGACTGATGTGAGAAACAAATAAGATTATTTAGCACAGAGTGTTCAACAGGTAGGCACTATTGTTATAATCAACAAGTTACAATAATATCAAGAATATAGCACCAGGGATTGTAAAATGTAACAAAAGAGTTCCTATTCACAACAGCAAAACCAAAATGTGCAGAAATAAACCTAATTACTTGCAAGAGTCACATGAAAACAATTACTTAACTAGAAAGAGATGGAGAGAGTACACAATGTTTTTGAACTCAACCAGTGATGCCAATGATCTCCAGTGAAAATTTCAATAGCATGAGGGTGTGTGAGAATTTGGCTATTTGACAAAGCCAAAAACTAAATAAAGCTACAGATTTTCTATAATAATAAAAAGGTGAGAATATTCAAGATAACTTTGCAATAGAATAATAAGCAGGAAAGACATGAACCATTAAACAAGCGTATTATGAAGCAACAATGATTAAATCAAAAGTACACCTGCAAAAATAGGTGAATGGAAAAGAATGCAAGACTTAGATAAAAGTCCTTGAATATGTTAAGGATTTGGTACATAATAATGACAGAATTTCAGATGAGTGGGTAATGACTGAGTTGGTGTTTTTTAAACATTTTTATAGAGGTATAACTTACAGTGAAGTGTTCAAACAGTAAGTATATATAGGTATAGAGCTTAATAAATTGTCACATATACATATATGCCTGGCTGTCACCCAGTTAAGATACTGAACATTTCTAAAATCCTCAGATGCTCCCATGTGTCCCCTTCCCAGTCAAACCTTCCCCTCCCAAAAGAAAACCACTACTCCAACTTCTAACACCATAAATCATATAAGTAGAATCACACAGTATATATTCTTATGTATTTTGCTTCTTATGCTCAATAATTTTGTCGATGAGATTCATCTATGTTGTTGTGTGGCAGTATTTTCTTCCTTGCAATGCCAGTATTGATATAATTGCTGGTGTCAATTATATAAATATGCCACTGTAGACCAATATACAGTTTATGCTTTTTATGAAGATTCCTTGTCTATTAGGAATAAAGCTAATACAGATAATCTTGTACCTGTCTTTTGTTGAACATGAGCACCCAATTATGTTGAGTAGATAACCAGCAGTGAAACTACTGCCTCATAGGGTTTGTGTCTGTTCAGCTTCAGTAGATAGCACCAGTTCTTCAAAGTGATTATACCAATTGACACTCCCACCGGAAATGTTCCAACTGCTCTATCTATATTTTCCCCAACACTTAATCTTAGGAGTTCTTCTCATTTTAGCCATTAGAATTCATGTGTAGTAGTTCTGATTCACATTTCCTGTATAATAATGCTGAACACCGTTTTTTGTTTGTTTGTTTTTTTTTTTTGGAGACGGAGTCTCGCTCTGTCGCCCAGGCTGGAGTGCAGTGGTGTGATCTTGGCTAACTGCAACCTCCGTCTCCTGGGTTCAAGCAATTCTCCTGCCCCAGCCTCCCGAGTAGCTGGGACTACAGGCACCCGCCACCATGCCCGGCTAATTTTTGTATTTTTAGTACAGACGGGGTTTTGCCATGTTGGCCAGGCTAGTTTCAAACTCCTGACCTCAGGTGATCCAACTCCTGGCCTCAGGTGATCCAGCCACCTTGGCCTCCCTAAGTGCTGGGATTACAGGCGTGAGCCACCACGCCTGGCCAACTGAGCACCTTTTCATATTCAAATTAGTAATTCAGATTTCTTCATTGTAAAGTACCTCTTCCAAACCTTTTTTTTTTTTTTTTAATTGATTTGTCTGTCTTTTTCTTAGTTTTTGGGATATGAAGTCCATCAGCTATAAACACAGACACACACACACACACATACAGAATATAAACATGTAATCTTCTCCATGTACTTGGTGTTTTCTGTGTCCTGCTTAAGGAATCTTTGCCTATCCCAAACTCATTAGGACATTATTCATGTGTTCTTCTATTAGCTTTACTGTTTTAACTTTCACTAGTTTATGCATGATCCATTTCAAATGAATTTTTGTGGATTATGTGAAGCAGAGGTTAAAACTCTTTGTTTTCTGAATGGACATTCAATTGACCAGTGGCAATTATTTAAAAGGCCAAGAGATTATTAATTTAAATAAAACATTTTAAAAGCATTATAAAAGAAATACATATACTGTAAAAAAAAAAAAAAAGTCAAATAATACAAATGTAAGTAGACTAAAACATAAAAATACTCCTTTATCACTACTTCCCTCAATTGTACTCTACCAGTCATAATCTCTTATTTGTAATCATGATTAAAAATCTGATGTGGGCAGGGCACAGTGGCTCACGCCTGTAATCCCAGCACTTTTGGGAGGCCAAGGCGGGTGGATCACCTGAGGTCAGGAGTTCGAGACCAGCCTGGCCAACATGGTAAAACCCTGTTTCTACTAAAAATATAAAAATTAGCCAGACGTGATAGTGCACGCCTGTAATCCCAGTTTCTCGGGAGGCTGAGGCAGGAGAATTGCTTGAACCTGGGAGGCAGAGGTTACAGTGAGGCGAGATTGTGCCATGGCACTCCAGCCTGGGT
>NW_012101254.1:941174-990152 GCF_000951045.1 Mandrillus leucophaeus
AAAAAAAAAAAAAAAATTGATGTGAACTTTTCCACTCCTTGAGAATTTGTTACATAAATGATTGGTGCTTTTAAAAAACATGTTAGTTCCAGTTAAGACTGGTTGTAAACACACACACACAGGATCATACCTTCTATACGTTCCTACAATGTGTTTATTTCATTGACCATGTCTACACATAGGGAACTACTTCATTTGATAAATAACTGCACTGTATTCTCTAGTAGCAACTCTCAAACCAGTTTTCTCTTTTTAATTTTCCAAACTTGTATGAACTGAGTTTTGTGAAATTCAATGAGTTAGTAGAAAAATAATCTCACACATGGATGTCGTAACAATGTCACATTATTATAAGCGTTTCTAGGCCGAGCACGGTGGCTCACGCCTGTAATCCCAGCACTTTGTGAGGCCGAGGCAGGCGGATCACGTGAGGTTGGGAGTTCGAGACCAGCCTGACCAACATGGAGAAACCTCGTCTCTACTAAAAATACAAAATTAGCCGGGCATGGTAGGGCATGCCTGTAATCCCAGCTATTCAGGAGGCTGAGGCAGGAGATCGCTTGAACCCAGGAGGTGGAAGTTGCAGTGAGCCAAGATCGGGCCACTGCACTCCAGCCTGGCCAACAAGAGCAAAACTCTGTCTCAAAAAAAAAAAGAGTTTCTAAATACTTACTCTAACTTACTCTGTTTCTATTCTTATCTTATTGTGGAATTTAACAGTTTGCTGACTGGTATTGTTATACAAATCATACTTCAATAGCACTGCTCTATGGTAGAGATACACCCTGATTGTCTAGTACCCTGTTATCATTCAGGCTATATCCTGAGAATTTCTTCTCTTTATGATAAAAGTTTATGCTGTTCGCATTTATTGGGATAATTATTTCTTTTCCTGATATCTCATTTTATGTTTCCTGTTTGTTATACTCCCTTGCAGTTTTTTGCTCCCCCTACCCAGGTCCATTTTTCTCCCATTTTCTGTCTTAATTGAAATTAATTTCCTTTGTTCCCTCCCTTTGTTCTCTAATGTGGAAAGGAGCAAGCTATGGCCCATGGACCAAATCTACTCTGCTGCCTGACTTTGTATATATGGCCCATAAGAAGAATGTTTTGTGATGTGAAAAAATTACATGAAATTAAAATTTCAGTGTTTATTTATAAATAAGGTTTTATTGGCACTCAGCCATACCCATCTGTTTATGTATACTGCCTGTGGCTGCTTCAGTATTACAATGACAGAGGAAATAGGTACAAGAGAGATAGTATGGACCACAACCTAAAATATTACCTAGTCCCTTACAAAATAGTCCCTTGTTGACCCCTATTGTAGTGGTTTGGAAATTGTATACCCCGTTTTCTTCTTTTAGAATTCGCCCTTAAAATATTTTCACCCTTCTATTTTTGACAAATGCATTTAAACATCTAAGTCTATCAACATTGGGTTAATAAATAATAACCCCCGAACAAAAAAGCATGCCCTCAATTCTATCACTAATTAGAGTTTAGTTTAAATTTAAATTTCTTAAAATAGTAGTAATATTAAAAAGGATATGCTTTCCTCTTGCCTTTCTTATAAGATTTGTAGAAATCACCCAACAGCTGTAAAAAATATTATTTTACTGCAACAGCAATTATATAATAATTACTGTAAGTATTATTATAACTAACACATTCCTTAAACTTGACAGAAACATTTATTATTATTTAGATTTGACCATAAGTTTGCTGGCTTCTTTGCTCATCATTTCTTCTTGTTGCCTATGTCTTTCTCTTAGTTCTCTTCAAAATAATTTATTTTAAAAAATGTCTGAGTCTTTGCATTCCTGAAATGTATTTGTTTTATTCTCAATTTTAGAGGCTAGTTTGGCTAAAAACAGAATTTTGCAGTTCCAAATCATTTTCTCCTCAGAATATCAAAGCAATTTTCTGTAGTTTTCTATCATTGAATATGGCTAGTAAGAAATCTAGCTATACAAATTTGTACAGACAGCTAAGTTTTCGTAATTGGGTAATTTATTGCTTTCTTCTGGAAGCTTTTATAATTTTCTCTTCATTAAAAGAAATTTAATGAATTCCTTTTATAGAAATTTATTAGAGTTAGTCTAGGTATGGAACTTTTTTCATTAATTCTGCCCTGCAGTTGGTAAACTCTTCTAATATTTGAGTCTTTCTTTAATATAGAAAACATTCCTTCCATTTAAGAAGATACATTTTTTTATCTTCATCCTCTCATATTTTCACCTGGAAATTCTGGAAATTCTGTTAGATGTTAAAACTTTTGGATCTCTCCTCTCACACTTTTCATTTCTTTGCCATTTGACAACTTTAAGGATAATCCCTTGGCTTGATCATCTAACTAATTTGTCAGCTAGCTATACCTGTTCTACTAATTTAGTTTATTTCAAAAATCATATTCTTAATCTTCAAGATTTGCAAGCGGTCTTTTTCATAGTAGCTATTTTTAGGAACAAATTGTGTAATTATAATAAAAAGGTTTACTGTGTGCTTACTACATGTCTAATATTGTTCTGAGCATTTGTCGCTAATTCAATTAATTCTCAAGACAACCTTATGAAATAAGTAAAATTATTATCCCTATTTTATGAATGAGGAAACTGGGAGACATTGAGGGCTAAAGACATGGTAAGTGGTAAAACCAGATTTTAAACACAGGCAGTCTGACACTAAACTTGATGTTTCTAAATCACTGTACTAAACAGCCTCTCTGCATAGATACTTCAACTTTCCACAGGTATTAATTACATAGTTTAAATTCTCCTCAGATAATTACTTATTCATCAGAGATTAGATTTTCCAGTTTTTAGTACTAGATACTGTTTAACATTTTCCTTGAATGTTTACTAATTCTGCAGAGTCTCATACTTGTAAAGGATGTTCTAGACTGAACAATACTGACAGATCCAATGTATTTCTGCATTCCAAGTGAGAAAACCTCTTGCTCCCCATGTGGGATGGAAGTGGTAGCAATATCCATGAGGTTTTGCTATAAAACTTTTCTAATATTTTGTTCTATCTTCTAGAAACTCCAAGCCAATATTTCTAAATATTTTTTACTTCCTTTAGCTTAAATGTTTTTCTATTTTTTTCCCCATAAAAAAATCACAGGAATACCTGGCAAGGGTTTTGTTTTTTTTCCATTTCATTGTCATCAGTGCAAATTTTATCCATGTTTAAAGTGTTACTCAGATTTTTCTTAATGTTGAGATCCTCAAAAATCACATTTTAATGACATTTATTTCATATTTCCATGCGCTTATGATAGTGCAACCTGTATCGTTAAAATTAGTATATATAATTTGTCTTTTTCATACTTTTCCACTGCGGGATATTCTGTCTTTAACCTGAATTTCTCAGACGAGGGCTGGGAGTCTGGCAGGTTTATAAAGATAGAATCTGTATATCCTGGCATAGCTCCACTACCACTATCTTCTTTCTAAAACCTCATTTATGTTATCAGCATTGCCTTCTCAAAGCAGTTGTAAGTAATCCCTGGGCATACTCTATTGTCCAAACCTAGCTCATCATTTTAGAACCTAGTTTTGACTTACATTCCCTTTTACTAAGTTTTAGAGTTGCCTAGGGAGGGAAAAAAATAACTATTTACTTGAATGTGTATTTTGGCATTATGCATTCTTAATAAAAAGTAAGGCTTTTCACAACTTTTTTTTTTTTCATTTCAGTGTAGATGAATATAATTTAGGGAGTAACGAAAACATCAGCACTACTCACCAATGCTCTAATAACTGAATCTCAACAATAGGGTAAAATTTATCACTGTTGTACTCATAGTAACTCAATATGGCATCTACTGTGGCACTATGAATATGACACCAGAAGCAAAAAGCAAGGCAGAAGAAAGATAGACAACTGCTCCTTCAACATTATTTTCAATCCTGAATAAAGGATGTGGATGCAACCAAGGAAATGCTACCCATAGTCCTCTATTAAATGAGAATGTACAATAGGAACAGATGCAAATTTTATATAAACTTTTATCACAAAGATCATAAGAAAATACTGTATTTACTGAGTGTGGATCTGTCCATAATAATAGTAGTTATACAAATAAATCAGGGAATTCAGTAACAACTTAATTTTTCAGAATTTCAACTTTTATTAGGGTGCTAAATGCTGGAGAGACAAAGTTAGGGAAGATCTATCTTTTCTGAACTCACATTACAAACTGGGTAATGCTCTCCACATCCCTCTTCTAGGATGATTAATTTCCACGAAGGCTTTTAAAAACTCTGATGAGAGGTAATTTTATGACCTTTTGGCAGCAATAATCCTGTTGTAGTATGCCTGTATCATTAGGTTTCAAATGTGACTGTGCTGAAAATACAAGATAGAAATCAAAGTATAAAATATGAGCAAGTAATAATTACATAATATTCTAACAAACTTAATTCTAAATATAATTTCAAACTTGAAACACCAAAAAGTGGAGAAAAATGGAGAAACCAGTTGTACTACAAATTTCACTAGACTCCACAAACATAATCATATATACATGCAGACAGTAAAAATTCTTGCTTGACACTGAGGCTTCTTGGTTGTGATTACAATTTTGGGGTTCATGTTAACATGAGAGAGACCAAACTAATCTTTCATATTATATGAGATTGGAAATTTGACCAATTTTCTTAATGAGTTAATTGTCTGAGATATTTCTTCCTGTTGCAAAACTGATTCCTAAGTACATTGCTAGCTGTGCACACTGAGAGCACCTATAATCAAAGACATCCCAGTAGTGATTAACATATGGTAGGCAGAATAATCATCCCCCAAAAGGTGTCCACATCTTAATTCCTGGAACTGTGAATGCACCGTGTTATACGACAAAGGAGAATTAAGAATGCTAATCAGATGAATTTAACGTAGTGAGATTAGCTTAGATTACTCTGGTGGGCTCAGTGTAATCATAAGTGTCATTAAAGGTGGGAGAGAAACCCCATAAATATATATATACCTACTATGTACCTATGAAAATGAAAAATAATTTTTTTAAGTGGAAGAAGGAGGCACAAGATGACTTAGTACTGATGTGAGAAGGACTCAACCAGCCAATGCTGGCTTTGAAGACAGAAGAAGCGGCCACAAGCCAAGGAATGTAGGCATCCATTAGAAGCTAGAAAAGGCTAGGAAACAGATCCCATACCAATCCTACAGAAAGAAACCAGTCCTGCCAATGCCTTGATTTCAGCCCAGCAGAACCCACATCAAACCTCTAAAACTGTTATATAATAAATTTGTGTCCTTTAAACCACTCTATATTTGTAGTGTAAGCAGCAATAGGAAACTATAAAGAGCATAGTAAGTGCCTAGATTTTAGTTTCTCACATCATTCTTCAAAAAAAGGGATCTAGAGCTCCCTAGAGAAATGCTGAGTCTAGGGATGGGGCAAGGAAGAATACAAGATGAACCTGGAGAATTTAAAGTGCCAAAAAATAAGTGGTTAAAAGAAAAAAGATGGTAGTATGTCAAAAGGACACAAGAGCCAACCTTCAGGAACTCCCAGGCTGGGCGCAGTGGCTCATGCCTATAATCTCAGCACTTTGGGAAGCCAAGGCAGGAGGATGGCTTGAGCTCAGGAGTTCAAGACCAACCTGGGCAACATAGCGAGACCCCCCCACTTCTCTACAAAAAAAAATAAAAAGTTGTTTTTTAAATTTATTTTAAATTAGCCAGGCAAGGTGGCATGTACCTATAGTCCCAGCTATTAAGGAGGCTGAGGCAGAAGGATTGCTTGAGCCCAGGAGGTCAAGGATGCAGTGAGCTGTGAACGCACCACCGCACACCAGCCTGGATGACAGAGCAAGACCTTGTCTCAAGAAAAGAAAACTCCCAATGGCCAAAGCTAGCCATTACTTTCAGTGGCAAAATAATGATAGTACCGGACTATAATCTAAAAAATAAATATCAATGAGTCCATACTGATATAATTAAATTACTAATTAAATAAATGGGGAGTAGGGGCAAATTTTTTCCACAGAGGTATGAATAATATATATAAATACTCTACGCTCCAGGAGGTGGAGCTTCATTCCTTTCCTCCAACAGCCAGCGTTTGAGTGTGGGCTGTGCTTAGTGGATAGAGTATGTAAATGTAAAGGGGAAAACAGCATCTTTTCAGTAGACAAACCTGACAGATACCACCTAACTAAGTGATTAAGCTTAACATCACCAGTGATAAGTCAGGCTGATATCATGAATCTCTCTGATATGAGAAGGGTACTTCACCTCTGCAGTATTCTACCCCCAAGCCTACAGCTCTAGTCTAATCATGAGAAAACATCAGAAAAACCCAAACTGAGGAACATTCTACAAAATGTCCAACCAGTACTTTTCAAAGGCACCACGAAAAGCAAGAAAATACTATCACAAAATGAAGAAAGACTACGGAGATACAATGACTAGAAGCAAGATGGTATTCTCAATTGGATCCTAGAACCACAAAAGGACATTAGTGGAAAAATTGGTGAAGTCTGAATAAAGTCCATTGTTAATAGTATTGTATCAAAATTAACCTCTTGTTTTGACAGATACACCATATAACATCAGAGAAGCTGGGTGAAAAAGATAGGAAAATTCTCTGTACTGTTCTTACAAATTTTCAATAAATCTAAAATGATTCCATATAAAAAGTTTACTTTAGAACATCTATTTGTTGATGTAAACTTCTGTTTGACTAAAAAAATACACAAATAATGGCCATTTTCCATTCAAAATCAAGACCTAAATAATCTTATTTGGAATTTGCTTACTATACCATATTACTTGGTTGTAATAATTGAAGATTATCAGTAACAGCATTTCTAAAGATATAGTTTTGACATTATTTTCATTGTGGAAGAACATTTTTAATTCTTGGCTACATAATATGTCCCTGCCTGGTATTCATTACACAGCAGTGTAACACTCAGAAACATCTGACTTCAAGCATAAGGAAAATATCTTCTGTAAGATTTGTTATAAGAAATAAATGGGGAAAAGCCATATATTTTCAATGACATATATAATAAATACAACAGCTAATTCATTTTCCCCCCGGGTCTTACAATGTTGCCTTTCTCTTTTAAAATACCTGCACAATTTACAGATACTTAGCCATAAGACAAAGAACAACAAAGAAGGCACTGGAGTCAAATTATCTATTAAAGTTACCAACTTTGAGATACAGTTGGGTTCATCTTGCATATCTTTTCTATTATTATTGCAAACTGCCGTTTCAAAGTTGGTTCAAAACTGATTATTATATGATTTATTTCATTTGTGTTTTTCCACCAAATACAAAGTAGATTCAAAACCCTAAATCTCTCTCCAATTCTGTATTTCTTTCTACTGAAGTTACCGTTATAAAAGCATGTCTTTCAGATAATTTTAGAATGTAATTATTAATTTAAGCAAAGGAATTCCTCAATTTTCAGCAGACCTGAGGGTACTAAAAGTAGTAGAGGTGAAATTCGCTTCCTAGCTCACATCTGGGATATCTAGCAGCCTAACGCAATGTAAATCTGCTGAGGTATTAGAAATAGTACACATCAACAGGATATCCAATTTAGGTAACCAATTGCATTAATGTCAGTAAGTGATTGATTAGATAACCTTAAAGCTCCGAGCCATTTCTCCTGGCCAAAGAAACTGTCAACTTCACACAGCTCAGGGCTTGAGCTCTATTCAGAAGTCAGCTAACACATTCAAAACAAAAGCTTCAGTTAAGTTACTTAGATTTCAGTGCCATCCTAAAAAATTACTTAGTTCTCAATGTCATTCTAGAAAGAAGGGTAATCCTGGTAAACTGCCTGGCAGATGATTTAAATGAATTGAACCTTTCTTTTCTTCCCAATGGAAGTAAGGACTAAGCTCTAATTTTTTATCTTGCCCAAATTCCTTTCTAAGGGATCTAGGGAATCACGCCCTACAAACCATAAATTCTCATCACATGAGCTTTGTTTAACCCTGTATATTGTGACTTACTTTCCAGTCTTACTCAGGCATAACAAGGGAAAAAAATCAAAATGTTTTACCCCAAAATATATTACCTTGCCATACCTTGAAATTGCCTTGAATAGTCTTTTGTGGGAAAAATCCACATTCTATAGAGAATCCCAATCACCCTTTGTTTTACTTCCTTTCTTTCCAGATCTAGGAGATAATCAACTAAGAGCCAGACACCCTTTTGAATCTGATAAGAAACATTTTACAACCTGCTCGCTCTCTCTGAAGTTTGCTATCTGAGAGATTCCTCTGCACAAAAAAACTTGGTCTCAGCAATCCTTTACCTTAACCTAAACAATCCTTTCCATTAATCCCAGGTCCTCACATAAACTCAGCCAATTGTAAACCAGTAAATGTTTAAATTTACCTATAGCCTGAAAGCCCCTGCTTTAAGTTGTCCTGCCTTTCTGAACCAAACCAATGTATTTCTTAAAAGTATTTGATTGATGTTCCATGGCTCCCTAAAATATATAAACCCAAGCTGTACCCCGACCACTTTGGGCACATGTTCTCAGGACCTCTTGAGGGCTGTGTTACGGGCCATAGTCAGTCACATTTGGCTCAGAATAAATCTCTTCAAATATTTTACAGAGTTTGACTCTTTTCGTCAACAAAAGTATATCTCCACTACTTACCAGGCCATGCATTAAAACTCATCTCGGCCAAGCAATGCTGGCAACCAAAACTACAAAATCAACAATTACCAAAACTTATGTTTCAAATGCCAGTAGAATTGCTAAAATGAAATAATTTGTTATACATCTAAAAATAAGCAGAGATGTATGTGTGTCTTCCAGGCAACAGAACTAAAATATGTTTAATATATTCTACTTTACTTGATGGTTTTCATAAAAATTTTCATTCATGACTAGCATTAATAAAATTTACTGAATGAGTAAATCAAACAATGGATACATTTCTCATGGCTTGGTGAAATAGGGGAAAGCAAGTTACATCAGGATGCTTTTGGCTATAAATAACAGAATACTAATCTAAAAGTCATATAAACAATTTGAGTTTACGCTTCTCACATAAAATAAAGTCTGGCCCCAACGCTAAGTTCAGGAGCCGGGATCTCCCATTCTACTATGCCATCCTCGTGATGTCTGAGGACCTCCCCCTCTTTGAGGGAATGTTTGCAAAAGCTGCAAGCCTCAGGTGCTAACACAATACTGACCACAAGCCGAAGCACTGGCCCTTCACTGACTTCTTTCATCTTATTAAGGAGGAATATCTTTCGCAGAGACTCCAAGACTCTCCCATAAGACCCTTTGGTTAGACTGGCGCAAACAACCATCCCTGCTGACAGGAGGCTGAGAAAGCCAGTATCAAGTATTTTCATTCTCTGTCATAGGATGTGTGCATCACCGTGGTTCACTGTTAAGATTAGTAAAGTCCTACTTCTGGCCTTTAGTTGTTAATATGTGGAATAACACAGGGGAAGAAGGCTGTTGTGAAGTTTTATATGATCAGTTAATAGGATATCATAATCTAATAAATGCAATAAAGAAGGCCAGGACATCAGAAAGTTTGCTGTGACAGTAATAGCTATAGTATAGTTAATAAGTAGCCAGGAATCCTTGACTAGAAGCCCTCTTTGAAGAAAGAGTCACAAGTGGAGCCTCAAACACACTAGCTGCAGAGATTCATTCCAGGAAGGCTCGAGCTGTTGTTACTTTTGGGTAATAAGGCACCTTTGCCTAATGTAGGTAGCAAAACTGATGCCTATGATTGCACTAAAGGAACTGGCAGGAGTGGAGTGTTACTGAGTCCCATGGGGCGTCTTCTACAGTTTGGGAAGGAACAACTAGCATGTACGTTTCCTGGCACAAAATCACCAATAAGATGAATCTATTCATCTTAACAGATTCATCAATAAGATGAATCCATTCATCTTATTCTTCTTGTTATGAGCAGGAGAGCAGCATGAAATTGTGTTGAATTAAAAAAAGAAGCCACCAAACTGGATAGAGTCGAAAATATTCATGACTTTGTTCTAATTTTAGTGAAAGTCTGTTTTAAGTAGGAGGAAGCTGGTAAGAAAGGGGGTAAAGTTTCTTTCTCACAGGAGGTAAAGTTAGGCATTACAAATTTTAAATATGTCAGATAGACATCTATTATTTGTGGTTAACATATGATAGTAAATAAAATTAAGGTGACTTCAATAAATTTAGTAATTCTTAAAACTGTGTTGGCAATGGCACATTTATTTACACAAATTTATAATGCTTATAAATACATCAATAAACTACAGATCAAACTGGAAATCTGACCACATGAGTCTTTCCAATTCCCATATCACTATATTGAACCACTTTCATGTTAACAGCAGCATGCATTACAATCATGTTCCTATAGTGTACTAAAAAGGTAAACAACACATTGTAACCGAGTTGTTTTTATTCAGGATCTTTAAAAAGAAAAATTCATATGTAAAAATACCAACAGCATGTAAAATAAAATTCTAATCATTTCATCAGATTTGACTAAAAAAATTATTTAATATTTTGGCAGTTTATATTCTGGCAGGCTGAACTTCTGAACAGCTTCCTAATCAGTTTCCATTATCCTGTGAAAGCAGACCACTACAGGAACTTCTACATATGCAGTAACAGTCTTCGTATGTCTTGAAGAACTGAGAATGGATGAAAGCATTCATCAGAGGCCATGCTGTTCCTGCTGGCTTCTCTCTGATCTCACTCTGAATAATCCAGATATATTACAATGTGTGACTTTCCTAGTTTCCACCACTATACTACATTGCAGAATGTAATGCTTTAGAATTCCAGAATTACCTAACAATTTAATATGAAATCATGAGGTCATATCAGGAAAATTTCTGGCTTAATCCATGACTTGGCCAGGTTTTAAATCACTATCTCTTTAATATTACTCTACTTTTCATGCTTTCTAAAAGGCTCAAACTCTTTTCTCACTCTAGAGTGATTAATGATCCACAGAAACCAAGAAGCCATGAGTTGGGCACGTACAATTGGCACATGCATTTCCTGGCACAAAATCACTAAGCAAATGGACTTTTTATGACAGTTTTAAGTTTAATATTTCATTTCACTAGTTATTAAGTGGTCATAAAATTGGCTAAAAGTAAAAATCTACATATGCAGTACCATCAGAGAGATGGTAGAGAGTTGAACTCTACGAAACATTTTTTCTTAAAATCCATTCTGTGTATCTTAATAAATTCTAAACAGTTTAGTTAATTTAACAAACTCTTTATAACTTGACCTAAAATCTAAATACTCATAATGATTTATTTCCTACCCTGTTACATAGGTCTGTTGCTTTTATACTTTAAGAAAAGAACTTTCTATTCTAAACTCTCATCCATTTCCCAACCTGGCATTACAGATACAGTGTTTTCCTTTAGTCATTTGCACAAGAATTAAATAGACCAGATAATTATATTCTAAACATCTGGTAAGCAAACATTTATTTGAAAAAAAAATGTGAACAGCAATCTTAAATACACTCCCTAAAATTACACCAAATTGTCAACAAGTTAAAACTGGTATAGTCTCAAACAGTATATAGTTGACCACTACAATGCATCCATTCTTTTCCCTATCATTTCCTCCTACAAACTCCAACTTTAATTCCCTTTTTAACTCTCATTGGCAAACATGCTGTTTTGTTTGCTGTTTACATTTATGCCTTGATTAAATTACTCTGTATTTGTTTGCTTTCGAGATTCTAAAATCTTTTTTTCTCCAATCCAAAATCTGTTCCCATTAGTAGCTTGCATTCTCATGAAATCCTATCAAGCTTACAAATAGTTAAGAGCCTACAATGGGTAAGGTACTCTATAAATAGCTTATAACTCAGGAAGGAAAAGAAAATAAACAAATGGAAAAGTTAAGACTGAAATACTTAAATAGGGGCTCAAGACGAATTTTCCTCTTGTCTTGCAGAAGGACAGGTCTGGAATGATAAAAATGACTATACCAGTACAGAGTAGGAGAAATAAACACTCAGTGGTCAAGGAAAGAGATTATGGACCATAAGTCTAATATGAATTTCTGTAAGGTAAGGGGTAGGAGAGTGTATCCACCTTCATAAACCAATATCCAAAGTGGGCCTCAGGATAAACAAGAGAATAATCCCTTAGGCACAGGACATACATCAGGTATTCAAAGCTGACAGAAGTAACACACAGAGAGGAAGTTGAGAAGACTCTAGCCCTACTGGGTATTTAAGGGTGGGACTGAAGGAAGGGAAGGATAATCCAAAGGACCAAGCTATCAGGAGCTCAGCTGTAATCTGGAAGCTACTAACAGCATAATTGGCAAGAGAATATTTTTATATTTTGAGAAAAACTAGGATTTGGTAACTAATTGAAGAAAGAATGAGTCAGGGATGATTCCTGTATTGCACAGAGAGAAACTAAGTAATCTCTAAATTTTATGTCAAGTCTAAAATCCTATGCTTCAGGAATCTTTTTCTTAACAGTTAAAAAGGAAAAAAGTCCTTAAGCAGTTTCCATTTTCTAGCATGATGGAGTTAAGACTCTATCGGTCAAATCGTCTCTGTAGAAAACAATGACAAAATTTGGACATAAGATAAAGGTAATCATTAGAAGGTACTAGAGAGGGAGCAGAAGCAGACAGACTGGTGGGAGTTCATGTTCACTTGCAAGAAGGAAGATGGAAAGCTCTAAGAGTATGTTCCCTTCTCCAAAGCTTTCAGCCTCGGGCTAAAGGCAGTCCACAGAAAAATATGTGGATACAACACACAACTACAGCAGTGCTGAAAGAAAATGTATAGTCCTAAACATCTGTGTTAAAAAAGGAACATGGTATCAGATCAAAGGCTTAAGCTTCAATGTCAAGAAACTAAAACACTTTTTAAAAAGCAAATTAAGCCCAGAGAACATAAAAGTTAGGAAATAATAAAGATAAGAATAGAAATCAGTAAAACTAAAAACACAGATTGATGAGGGGAGGGGAAGAAATCAATGAAACCAAAAGCTGATTATTTTAGGGGAGAGGGGCAAATCAAAAAAACTGACAAAACTCCAGCCAGATTGAACAAGAAAAGTGAGAAATAAAGGAGGGGATTAACTACAGACTCTTTAAGCATTAAAAAATTAACAAAATATTATTAACAACTTGATGCCTTAGTTTGACACTTCAGTTTGACAACTTAGATAACACAATTTCTTGAAAAGAAAAATTACAAGAAACAGAAGTAAAGAATTCTATAACAACTCAAAAAATTTAGTTTGTAATTAAAAAGACACCCACTAAAGAAAATTCCATGCTTAGATGGCTTCACTGGTGAATTCCTTTAATCATTTAAAAAGGAAATAACATCAGTCCTATACAAACTCTTAACAGAAAACATGCAAGGAGAGAACACTGACCATCTGATTTTATAAGGTCACAAACAGATATGTATCTCACAAGAAAAAAGAACAAAATCCCTAATTAACACAGATATAAAAACTCTTTAAAGCTATTAGCATATTGAATCCAACAATATATAAAAAAGTTAAGTGGAGATAATCCTAGAAATGTAAGGTTAGTTTACCATCAGAGATTAATCAATGCAATTTAACATATTAATAGAACAAGGGAGAAAACTCATCTTATCATTTTAATAGATACAGAAAAAGCATTAAAACCAAATTCAACACCATTTTATGATAAAAGTCACAGCAAATCAGGAATAGAAGGGAACTCCTCAACCTAATTAAGAGCATCTGTGAAAAATCTACAGTTAGCATTATACTCTACAGTGAAAGGCTCAAGGCTTTCTACCTAAGATCAGGAACATGGCAAGGATGTCTGCTTTCAACACTTCTACTTAACATTTTACTAAAAGAATAGCCACTGCAGTAAGGCAAAAAATAAAAAATAAAAAATAAATAAAAAAAAAAAAGGTATAGAAGTTGAATATTAAAATTAAAATAATATTTACATACAAGCAATGTGATTATGAATATAGAAACCCTAAGGAACCCACAAAGCAGGCAGAATAGTTGAATTCAGAAAAGTTGCAAGATACAAAACTCAACTGCATTTCTATAAACTGGCAGCAAACAACTGGAAAGTACAGATTTAAAACAACTCCAAAATAGCATGAATCAAAAATATGCAGAAACAAATCAAATGCAAGTTGTGAAAGACCTTTATATGAAAAACTACAAGTACTGCAAAGGGAAATTAGATTGAATTAAATCACAATAAAAATCTTGAGGATTTTTTGAAGAAATTACCAAGCTTATTTTAAAATTTTAATAGAGAGGAAAAATACTCAAATAGTTGAAAAAAAAATTTAAAATAACTGTTGATTTCAATTCTTGCTATAAAATTACAGTATCATGACAGTGTGATATTGATGAAATAACACTTACCGGACAACTAATTTTCAAAAAAAGGCGTTAAGTTAGTTCAGTGGATAGTGGGCAGACTTTTCAATAAAAGCTGATGGAAAACTGGAAAGCTGTATAGGAAAAAAATAAACCTTGACCCTGCCTCACAATAAAAATTGCATCAAAATGGGTCATACATAAAGTTAAGAAGTAAGACCATTAAACTTCTTGGGAGGAGAAAATATTTGTGACACAAGGTTAGACAATGAAAGAACAGTAAGAAGAAATGGATTAAAAAGACCTCATGAAGATAAAGTTTGCTCTTTGAAAGACAGGTTTAAAAAAAGTAAAAAGGCAAACCACAGTCTGGGGTAAAAAATTGCAAAAATCATATCTATAAAGAGCCTATATCCAGAATTTTCGAAGAACTCTTATAGAGCAATAAAGAAGAAACAACCCATAAAGGAGAAAATATACGACTAGAACCATCACAAAACATGCTGTATGAATGGCCAATGAGCACATGAGAAGAGGATCAAAATCCCTAGTCTTAAAAGAAAAATTGTTGCCACAACAAACGCACAAAAATAGCTGAAGTCAGAAAGACTGATAATACCTAATGCTGACAAGGATATGGGACACCTGGAACTCTCTCTTACATTACTGGTAAAAATGTAAAATGGGAAAAATTGTATGGAAGTAAATTAGAAAGTTAAAGACACATTTACCATATTATCTAGGGGTTTGGGTGCAAAAGGGCACAAGGATACAACTAACTCATCTGTTGTGAGTTACATGACAATATGCAATTTAAAACTGGTTAATTTTATTGAATATAAGTAATACATTAAAAGTAATAGAAGGGTATGGTAAATAAAACAGCATAGTACTTATGCATAATAAAATAAAACCTGATAAAATGTGACATTTTCAAACTAATCAAGAAAAGATTACTTATTCAGAAAAGAGTACTGGGCTGAGTAGCTATTTGGGGCGATAAACAAGAAGTCCCTTTCCTCCAGATTTTTTTGTTTAATAACTTTTTTTTTTTTTTTTAAGAGACAGGGTCTTACTCTGCCACCCAGGCTAGAGTGCAGTGGTACAATCATAGCTCAATGTAGCCTTAAACTCCTGGGCTCAACTCCTCAGCCAACCAAAAAGCTGGAATTACCATGCCCAGCTCCCCTAGCTTAGACCAGAATAACCATGACAAGTGAAACCATAAAAGCATGATGGAAAAGCTAAGTTTGCTATAAAATCCAGATGACATAAAAGATTAATCAGTTTGCACAAAAACAGTATTTCCACTAGAAAAAAAAATAACCTAAACAAAGAAAAAGGACAAAAGACAGAGGAAATATTAGCAACTCACCCCAGACAAAATGTTAATATTTCTACTGAGAATTCGTATAACCCAAAAGGATAAAGACTAACATTCCAATAGAAAAATGTCCAGCCTCTGCTGGGCGCAGTGGCGCGTGCCTGCAGTCCCAGCTACTTAGGAGGCTGAAGCTGGAGGACTGCTTGAGTCCAGGAGTTCTGGGTTGTAGTGCCCTATGCCTATCAGGTGTCTGCACTAAGTTCGGCAATCAATATGGTGACCTCCTTGCAGCCGGGGACCACGAGGTTGCCTAAGGAGGGGTGAACCCGCCCAGGTCGGAAACGGAGCAGGTAAAAACTCCCGTGCTGATCAGAAAAATGTCCAGCCTCATCACCTTTAAGAAAAATAAATATGGCCGGGGGTGGTGGCTCACGCCTATAATCCTAGCACTTTGGGAGGCTAAGGCGGGCGAACCACGAGGTCAGGAGTTCAAGAACGGCCTGGCCAACATGGTGAAACCCCGTCTCTACTTAAAATACAAAAATTAGCTGGGCGTGGTGGCAGGCGCCTGTAATCCCAGCTACTTGGGGGGCTGAGGCAGGAGAATTGCTTGAACCCAGGAGGCGAGGTTGCGCCACTGCACTCTAGCTTGGGGGACAAGAGGCAGACTTCGTCTCAAAAAAAAAAAAAATTAAAAAAAATAGAAAGGAAAAGAAAGAAAAATAAATATAAACCTACATTGAAATATCTTCTTTATCTAACTATGTTTGACAAAGACCCAGGTATTTCATAGCACCATGTTTTTGAGAGTGTAATGAAACAGCATATATATCGTTGTTTAAAATATAAATTGATTTAATCCCTATAGATGGATATGGACAATATCTCTCATATTCTGATCCAGGTTTCAACTCTTGCTGATAAATTTAGTTTTATGTGAAATACTGCATAGACAAAGAAAATCACTGCAACATTATTAGTAAGTGCTGAAGATTGGAAAAATTTAAACAGTGGATGGGTTAAAAATATCATGTATCCTTAAATACTATGATATCATTTTAAAATAATGCAGCAATAGATACACTGACATGGAATAATCTCCAACATATATTGCTAAATACTTTTAAAATAATATGAAGAACAGTATATGTATTTTGTTACACCCATTTCTCTTTAACAAAATTAAGTGGAAGAAAACAATCTGCTTGTTCATGCATGGAATAGCTCTGAAAACAACTATTAACAACTGTTTTGGGGAAACCGAATGACTACAGAGCCAGCATGAGACAAAACTTTATTTTCTGTATACAACTCTTTGTAGCTTTTGATTTTGTACAATGTACCTGTTAGTTATAATACATAAAAATTTAAGTAATTAAACATTTTATTTAAAATTAAGTATTTTTATGCCTTGACTCTAGAACTAAATAGACCCGGTTTCATAATTTATTGCCACTCCATAGTATCTATGTGGAACAAGGCAAATTATTTAACATTCTTAAACTCCATTTTCTTTAAGAGGATTATGTTATGATATGCAGTTGTGACCTTTAAATAAGATAATGTATATAAAATCCCTTACACAGTATTCTGCACACAGCACATAATAACAAATTATTAGAGATTCTTTTACCTTTTCCTTCTCCTGAAATTATACCCAAATTGAATTATTCAAATTTTTTTTGACATCTAATTTAAGATGGACCATGATTAAGAAGTACAAACCATTTATCCAAGAGAAGATTTCTTAAAATGATTAGCGGTTTACTTTAGCATGATCCATACACAGTGATATAAGGTTTTTGTTTATATAGTTTTATAATACATGTTCTTAAATAAATTGAAGGTAGACCAGCCAAACCTGTTAAAACAGTATATATAACATTAAAAGAGAACACTTAGTGGTGTCTAGATCCTGACTAAACATGCTTGGCTCTGAAGTTTTATTTTTTAAAAAATTAGCCAGGCATCATTGTGCAAGCTTGTATTAACAGTTTTAGCTACTCAGGAGGAGGGTGAGGTGGAAGGACCACTTGAGCCCAGAAGTTCAAGACTGCAGTAAGTTATGATCATGCTACTGTACTCTAGCATGTGTGAGAGTGAGACTCTGTCAAAAAAAAAAAAAAAAAAAAAGGCCGGGTGCGCAGTGGCTCACACCTGTAATCCCAACACTTTGGGAGGCCGAGGCAGGCAGATCACAACATCAAGAGATCCTGGCCAAAACGGTGAAACCCCATCTCTACTAAAAACACAAAAATTAGCTGGGCATGGTGGCGCGTGTCTGTAGTCCCAGCTACTCAGGACGCTGCGGCAGAAGAATCGCTTGAACCAGGTAGGTGGAGGTTTGAGTGAGCCAAGATCGCACCACTGCACTTCAGCCTGGGCGACAGAGCCAAACTCCATCTCAAAAAAAAAAAAAAAAAAAAGTTCAGGGGAGGTTGGTAGAATTCAGTAGTAAAGCCATCTGATCCTGAGCTTTACTTTGCTGGGAGATGTTTTTAATAATTGATTTAATCTCATTACTTGTTATTAATCTGTTCGGGTTTTCTATGTTTCCCTATTTCAATCTTGATAGCTTGTATGTTCAGGAATTTATCAATTTCTGCTATGTCTTCCAATTGGCTGGCATATAGTAACTCATAATATTCTCTAATGATCTTTTTTATTTCTGTAGTATCAGTTGTAATATCTCATATTACATTTATAATTTTTTATTACATTTCAATTTTTTTTATTTTTTTATTTTTTTTGAGATGGAGTCTGGCTCTGCCACCCACACTGCAGTGCAGTGGTGCAGTCTCAGCTCACTGCAACCTCCACCTCCTGGGTTCAAGCGATCCTCCTACCTCAGCCTCCCAAGGAGCTGGGATTAAAGGTGCCTGCCACAACGCCCGCCTAATTTTTGTATTTTAGTGGAGATAGGGTTTCATCATATTGGCCAGGCTGGTCTCCAACTCCTGACCTCAGGTGATCCACCCACCTTGGCCTCCCAAAGTGCTAAACGCATGAGCTACTGCACCTGGCCTAATTTTTTTTTTCATCTTCTGTTACTTAGTCTAATGGTTTATCAGTTTTATTTATCTTTCCAAAAAAATCAACATTCCGTTTCATTGACCCTTCATATGTTTCAGTCTCTATTTTGTTTAGTTCTGCTCTAATCTTTCCTTTTGCTAATTTTCAGTTTGGTTTGTTCTTGCTTTCCTAGTTCATAGAGGTGCATCAGGTGATTTATTTGAAATCTTTTTACTTTTTTGATGTAGGCATTTACTGCTATAAGCTGCACTCTTACTACTGCTTTTGTCATATCCTATAGGTTTTGGTATGTTATGTTTCTATTTTCATTTGCTTCAAATTTTTTTTATTTCCTTCTTAATTTCTTCACTGACCCATTGGTCATTCAGAAGCATGTTTAACAATTTCCAAGCATTGGTACAGTTTCCAAATATCCTCTTGTTATTAATGTCTAACTTTATTTCATTGTGGTCTGACAGGATACTTAACATAATTTGAATTTTTTAAAATTTGCTGAGACTTGTTTTGTGGCCTAACACATGATCTGTCCTGCAGAATGTTCCATGAACTGATGAAAATAATGTATATTCTGTGGCTGTTAAATGAAATATTATTTAAATATCTGTTAGGTCCACTTGATCTATAGTGCAGTTTAAATCCAGTGTATGTCTTGATTGATTTTCTGTCTGGATCATCTATCTGTTGCTGAGAGTGAGGTGTTGAAGTCCCCAACTATTACTATATTGGGGTCTAAATATAGATATATTTGCTTTATATATCTGGGGGCTCTGGTGTTCAGCGCGTGTGTGTGTGTATTTCATTGTTACATCCTCTTGCTGAATTGATCCCTTTATCACTATATATTAATAATTGCCTTCTTTGTCACTTTTTATGTTGTGGGGTTTTTTTCTTTTTTTAACTTGAAGTCTATTTCATCTGATACTCTATATCTACTCCTGCTCATGTTTGGTTTCCATGTGCATAGAATTTCGTTCTCAATTCCTTCATTTTCAGTCTATGTGTATCTTCACGGGTGAAGTCAGTTTCTTGTAGGCAGCATATAGTTGGGTCCTGCTTTGTCTTTTTTTTAAAATTCATTCAGCAAGTCTATATTTTTTAATTGGGGAATTTAAATGCTTTACATTCAAGGTTATTAATATGTGAGCACTTATCCCCACTACTTTTAAATTGATTTCCGGTTATTTTGCATATCCTTTGTACCTTTCTTCCTGTCTCATTGTTTTTATCTATGCAATTTGGTGATTTTTCTGTAGTGTTAATGTTTGAGTCCCTTCTCTTTTTCATCTACATATCTGTTCTATCAGTGTGTTTTATCTGCATGTTTTCATAATAATTAGATATCATTTTTTTACTCCAGATGCAGAAGTAATTAATCATTTCTTTTAGAGTCAGTCTAGTCATGATGAATTCCCTCATTTTCACTTGTCTGGGAAAGACTATTTCTCCTTTATTTCTAAAGAATAGCATTGCCAGTTATAGTATCCTTGGCTGGCAGTTTTTCCTTTCAGCACGTTGAATATATCATCCCATTCTCTCCTGGTCTGTAAAGTTTCTGCCAAGAAATCTGCCATTAGTCTGATGGGGATTCCCTTTTATGTGATTTGACACCTTTCTCTAGTTGTTTATAGAATTCTCTCTTGACTTTTGAGAGCTTGACCATAAAATGCCTTGGAGAAGCCCTTTTCAGGTTCAACCTATTTGAAGATCATTGGGCTTCCTGTATCTGGATGTCCATATCACTCCCAAGACTTGGAAAGTTTTCAGCTATTATTTCATTAAGTAGGTTTCAATGCCTTTTTTCACCTCTTCTTCTCCAACTCCCATGATGCAAAAGTTGATCACTTAATGGTGTTCCACATGTTCTGTAAGCTTTCTTCATTCTTTATTTTGATCTGACTGGGTTACTTGAAAACACGTGTTTTCAGGTTCAGAAATTCTTCTTCTTGATCTAGTTTATTGTTGAAGCTCTTGATTTTATTTTTATTTCATTTACTGAATTTTTCAGTTTTGAGATTTCTGATTCTTTTTATGATACCTACCATTTTCCTGAATTTCTCATTCAGATCATGAATTGTTTCCTGATTGTGCTGAATCCTTTATCTGTGTTCTCTTGTATTTTGCTGAGTTTCCTTAAGATCTTTATTTTGAATTCCTTTTCAAGCATTTGATAGGTTTCCTTTACTTTGGGGTATATTAACTGGAGCATTTTTGCGTTCCTTTGAAGGTATCAAGTTTCCTTGCTTTTTCACATTTCCCGTGTCCCTACACTGGTATCTGTGCATACAATGGAACAGCCACTTTTTCCAATTTTATGATATAGCTTTTACATGGAAAAACCTTTTCCTGTAGATATGCTGTATAGTCTCAGTTGGACAGGACGCTTTGACTTTGGTTCCGTGCAACAACAGTAATATAGACTCCATATGATTTCTTCAGCTTTCATCAACATCAGTGGTGTCTACTGAGTGCCTCACTGGCCTAGGCTGCAGCTGTTTGTGGATGCTCTGGTGTGGCTTTACTGGAAGCAAGAATGCTGGGAAGGCAAGGTTTTTTTGACCCTGGGGGGTGAACACACGCATGCACACAATGCTCTACCACTAGAAGGGACAGAATTGCCGGCAAGCCCCAGGTGCATGCCATTCTACTCTTAATCTTCTTCTCTCCACTCTTAGCACTCTTAAATTTGTAAAGATGGGAGGGCAGAAGGAAATGTTTTGGAATTTACTTCTCTTCATAAATCAATTGAAAGCTTATGGCATTATTTGTCTTCTCATACTAAAAGAGATAGGTGATACATGGTTTTCTTTCTTCTCCTGCTTGATTTCATAAATTTTTCACAATTAGGTTGAAGAAAAATACACAGTTGCCATTGTCCTTCAAAAACCTCTGTAAGAAGACTTTTAATTATGGATTCAATCTCTATTAGACACATAACTGTGGCTTTTTCATTTTCTGTTGATGTCAGATTTTGTCAGTTGCATTTTTCTGTATTTTTAAAATCTCATATACACTTTTAAAGTCATTGGCATAATGTTATTCTTAATATCCTGTTAGTATATCTCATGTAGAATCAATTTTGCTACTGGTAATATGTGCCTTCTCTTTTATATTTATCAGTCCTCTTAGGGATGTGGCAGTTTTTAAATACTGACATCTTTGACACATCTTCAATCTATGGGGTCTATGCTCCGTCCTCTAGAATCTTTGAGGATAGTAACTGCTTCCACCAATATAACATATGGTAGGAGTGATGTTGTTTGAATTCTAAGGCTAGGTCATAAAATACCTTGTAGCTTCTTGCTGGTTCTCAAGTGAGACTGTTCTCTAGGGAAAGCCAGCTGCCATGTAAGAAATCTGACTACCCTGAGATCACTATATTGGAAAAGCGGCAAAGAGAAAGATAAAGCTATAAGTACAAAGGCAATTAAAACACAAACAGTTGACCAGGTGCGGTGGCTCAAGCCTGTAATCCCAGCACGCTGGGAGGCTGAGGTGGGCAGATCACAAGGTCAGGAGATTGAGACCATCCTGGTTAACACAGTGAAACCCCATCTCTACTAAAAATACAAAAAAATTAGTCGGGCATTGTGGCGGGTACCTGTAGTCCCAGCTACTCAGGAGGCTGAGGCAGGAGAATGGCATGAACCTGGGAGGCAGAGCTTGCAGTGAGCCGGAGCTTGCAGTGAACCGAGATAGCGCCACTGCACTCCAGCCTGGGTGACAGAGCGAGACTCCATCTCAAAAACAAAAAACAAAAAACAAAAAACAGCAAATCAACTACAAACACCTTACTAGTCTATCCTGTGAGGGCCTGCCCTTTGCCCTCACAAATCATAAACCATGTCAGTACACTAATAGAGGCATGGTTTAAGAGAGTACATAATTTAAATAAGTAAGAAGTGTTACCTAGGTAAACCACAGAAGTATAAATGTAATTAATGAGGCTGTCAGGAGGATACAGTGGGTACTTCATATACCCATGGGAATAACTGATTTGAATATATTTATAATCTGTCCCCTCCCTTATTTCACATTAAGTAGTAAGTTGAGAAAGGAGGCCATTTATTTTTAACATGCAATGCTGAAATATCCCTACTTCTGCAACACACAAGGCACATGTTGTATTCCTAGCCATTTAAAATAAACATTTCCAGGAACTTTAATATTATATTATACAAGCAAAGTAAAAAGACTTTTTAAAAATTTTAAAGTTATAGATTGGGGAAGTTCAGAAAGTACTAGCACCTAGTATAATGAATGCTTGGAACCTAGGTATTCAATTAAGATTTACTACATGAATATCAATCAATCCGTCAATGTCAAGTAGTTTATCAGCACAGACCAGTTTCTGGCCGAAATCACAAGTACTACCTGCAATAAAAAGTTACTAAACTATTAATTCATATCCTTCAATGTGGTGGTCCTCAGATACTAGATATCCATTTCCTTGAGAATAGTTTATTTTCTCTTTCAGTGTAAGATTTTTTTAAAAAGAGATTAAAATAAAGTCATCTGCCATAACAGATCCACTAAAGACAAAAGAACCTGAGATTGTTTTTAGCCCAATGAGGAAAAAAATGGAATTGCTTTAATGCTTACGTCAGTTTTACAGCAAAATGAATGAGCCACTTAAAATAATGTATGAGTAACCTACCAAATCCAGGAACACTTTTGAGACTGGCTTTGAGGCAAATTTTCTCCAATCTGAGGTAGCTATATCTCATCAGACAATTCCACAGGAACATCCAGTCCATTCTTGTCCGATGGTTCATTATAATGACACTTCTTTCTCCAGGAACAAATGCATCGCCAGTTATAATCACTTTTACACCAAACATGGTCTCCAATAATGCCTAAGAAAATAATACAGATATAGAGAAAAATATGATTTTCCATAGGTAAGTTTTATCATGCCCTATAAATAAATCTTAAGATTTCTAATATATAAAAGTTAGTATTTCCCATGATCCTTGCTTCTATAATAAAAAAATTGGGTGGTGACGTTATCTAGAAGAATGAGAATATCAAGCACTATTTCTATTTTAAGTTTCTGTGATTTCCTAATTTAAAAAATGCTAATTATCCTTGAAATCAGGATACCTTATTAAGTAAAAAGAAAGTATAAAAGGTTACAGTATATCAAGATTCTACTGTGTAATATTTTAAGGATATATATATATGTAACATTATTACCTTTTTTCTAGAAGGAATAGTCAAAGAATTAGCACTGGGTACAGGGGAAAAAATATCCCAGAAAGTTAAACTGTTCACTTTATAGCCTCCTGTACTATGATGTTTTAAAAACAAAAACATAGATCTTACTTATTTTGACACTATATAAAGAATAAATTAACTATACATCTACTAAAATACTACAAGCCTTAATACCTGGAACACAGTAATGTTCAAATATTTGCTGAATTTGCTTAATTCACTTTTCTGATGGGCCAGGTATACAATACATATGAAATATTTAGAAAAACAATATATTACAGACTTACGAGTTCTTGAAAGTAAAATAACAGCTTATAATAAAACCTGATTATTGATTTCAAACTCCTATTTGAATTCTCAAATTATTTACATGTAACAAATTTACTAGTTAATATTTGACTTATTAATAAAGAGAGAAATTTATCTAAAGGCAAATATACAGTACAGAATCAAAAGTTCTCTTAGCGAATATCATGATAATCTTAAACAAGGTACAGCCAATAGACAAACTGTGGTGTACTCATATAATGGAAAAATGATACAACAATTAAAGTAGATGAACTACAAGTACCTATAGCAACATGAAAGATACAAAGAAGCATAATTTTGAGAGACAGCAAAACAAACAAAAATATATACAATAAATGTCAATATACAAGACTTTCTAAAAGATTAAGATATTTTAAAGATGATTATATAGATGCTAAAATTAGAAAGAACAAGAAGAAAATAACTATCTTAAAAGTCAGACGAATAACTACTTCTACCAAAAGGAGGGTGTTTTGACTGGAAGTCTAGGTAGCTTGCTGGAGAGCTGACAATGTTGTATTTCTTGACCTAGTTGATAGTTACCCTCAAAATTTTTCATTAAAAATTGTACATTTGTGTTTTAATAACTTTTTGGTATGTTTGCTATACTTCACAACAAAAAAGCATTTTTAAAAAAATGAAATATGAAACAGTAAGACTTTGAAACACGTAATAGGATCAATAAAACACTGGTTCAAAATAATATTAGCTAAAGAAATATACTAGAAAGTAAAAAGAAGTTAGAAAAGTTGTATGTCCAAATTGCTACAGAGTCAAGGTGTTAACATCTTGATACAAAATCATTTGGACTAAGTAGCTACAGATATCCCATAGGTCCTCATTAAGTTACTTTCCCACAGCTGAGGTTCACTTTCAGCATGGGTATTTAATCCAGTACCTATTACGTCCTAGAAGGACGGCCTCCAAGAGGTCAATAAAAATGTATTCCTCTTAAGCTGTATATAAAGATATGTCAATGTGTACACATACTTTGTTAAGTAAAATGCTTGCAGTTTTCATCAAATTTTCAAAAGGGTCCATAACTGCTCAACTAATTATAACCCCTACTCTAAAAAGTCCCTTGAAAGTGAAATACCTACATGTAAGACCTCCTGGTAAAAAGGATCATGGCAGAGTCCTCCGGGCTTGGACCCACAGCAAAAAATGTCATTTTTTTTTTCTTTTGAGATGGAGTCTCGCTCTGTCACCCAGGCTGGAGTGTAGTGGCGTGATCTTGGCTCACTGCAACCTCCGCCTCCTGGGTCCAAGCGATTCTCCTGTCTCAGCCTCCCAAGTAGCTGAGATTACAGGCACCCGCCCACCACGCCCAGCTAATATTTTGTATTTTTAATAATGACGGGATTTCACCATGTTGGCCAGACTGGTCTTGAACTCCTGACCTCATGACTCGTCCACCTCGGCCTCCCAAAGTGCTGGCATTATAGGTGTGAGCCACCACACCTGGCCAAGAGTTAAAAATCTTAAGCCTATAAATCCCAAACCTCATATATAACCCTATATATGCAATCTCTAACATATGATACCTATGGATTCCAAACAATCCTTTGCTTTTCATTATGAAAAATAACAAAATTTAAAAATCCAACACTGGGATGGGTGTGGTGGCTCACACGTGTAATCCCAGCACTTTGGGAGGCTCAGGCAGGAAGATCGCTTGAGGCCAAGAGTTCAAAACCAGCCTAGGCAACATAGCAGGACTCCAGCTCTACAAAAAAATTTTAAAAGCTAGGCATTGTGGCACATGCCCAGAGCCTTAGCTACTCAGGAGGCAGAGGCAGAAGGATTGCTCAAGTCCAGTAATTTCAGGTTACAGTGAGATCTGACCGCACCACTGCATTCCAGCTGGGCAAGAGAATGTTGTCTCAAAAAAAAAAAAAAAAAAAAAAAAAAAAATCACCTCCACCACCACCACCAAGATCGGGTGTCCAGGAATATCTCATATAACATGACATTCTCTCCTTTGACATCCAGCATTCTATCAGAATATGCCTGAAGGTTATAAATAACCTTCTGGGCAGCCAAGATCTCAAGTCCACATTAATCAGTTGTAATACCAGATGAGACATATCTAGTCAACCTATTTACAGCTCCTGCAAAGGCAGAAAAACAAATATACTACACAGAAATAAAGTTGTAATATCTATAAAGAACTCCAGAATTCAAATAATCCAGACTAAAAGACTGGGAAAAAAGACACTATTCTCATATTTATTTTATTTCTAGTATACGAGAGAGATAATAGTGTCAACAGTAATAAATCTTACAAAATTTTATAATGCATTGTTTCTTATATTGAAGAGTAACAATTCTGATAATTTTTACCTAATTGGTCAAAGATTTCTCTGTGTATTATTTAATAGAAATATGGAAGCATTTTCCAAGGATCTTTTATATACCACTACTTACTATGTCCAAGTGTTCCATCGTGTATAAAAACACAAAGATGAGAGTGGTTCCTCTCAAGATGACAGAGAAAGTTTTGCCATCATGCCTGCTGCTCTCACTCTCATTTATCATTCTGATGGATCTTTATTTAGTCTGAGGTAATAACAACTCATCTCCATATCTGCTTTTGCTTTTCAGGTTCAGCTTAGGTCTGGTTACTCAAATCTCTAGCTACTTGAGGCTTTGCAATCCCAACTCATTCTTCAAGACACTGAGCACCCACTTTGTTAAGAGCAACAGTACAGACAAAAATCACGTTCAGCAATCTATGTTTATTGAACATCTGTTTTATGCCAGGATTGGAATGGTATCAAAAGATCCGAAGGCTGTGGAAGAAACCTGTGCCCTAGGTAGACAGTTAGAAAATGACCTCTAAATTCTTAAGGCATGATTTATGGTGAAAGGACAGAACTCCAAGTAATTTTCATAATCCCAGGTAGTAATCAGACTGTTTGGTCAGAGTTAAGATTTTGAGAAGCAAAAACTGCTCTGAGCACATGCTGAGTTTGACCCTTACAGTATTGATTATGTTGAACAGAACTGTCCAAAAATGAAAGGAACAAAGACATGCACTCCAAATTATAGAAACATTCAAACAAAGACTGAATGGTCACCCTGCAGATTGTTCTTGAAGGGATTCTTGCCCACAGAGTTAGGTTAGACAAAGTGACCTCTAAGTCTCATCTAATTCTAAGATTCTAAAACACTTCACTGCTATGCCTCTTTTAGCACAGAAAATGTGCTCCTTAAAAATAGTAAGACAAGAAAAATCTTGCCAACGAAATCATTTTAATCCACAAGAGAAACTTAACGAAAGAGAAGATCATTTTGTAACTATTTTTGTGAAGCAATAATTAGTTTAAGTGCATTTATCCTAATTTATTTTTGGTGGAAAATTATTTTTAACTGTTTGGGATTGCTTAAAATAAAGTACATCAATAAGGGATAAGAATAAGTTTCAGATTAAATTCACTTTGAATTTAAAAATAATATATTTTATTATTGCTTAAAAACTCCTTTAGCTCCCTGTACAAGTATGAGATAAAAGGCGATTAAAGACACCCTTGATAGTTCTTCTCCATTTCTTTCAACAGAGACATTCATTATCTCAAAACTAGGATATCAATTTTTCTGTAACCTAGCTATAAGGAATTCAACGTCTGTACATTTCTTAACTAAAAAAACGTTCTCTGCCTGATATGCTGTAACTAGTAAACTAAACAGCTGAGTGACAGCAGTTTTCCAAATGTATACTAATTTTTCACTAGTACTGTGGTAGTTAAATCTTACCTATGTGTTAAACTGTCCAAACAGCTAATAAGACAAAAGTTAGGAATAGGTGAAATTATCTTTGAAAATCTCCTAGGATGGTGCATCTCAAAAGATTACACTATCAGTAAGTCCAGCTCGGCCAATCTTCTCCCAAAATTGTACTACATTGTTATTACCCTACCTGACCATCAGACAAAGTGATTGGTTTGTATGTTGTTTAAAAATATCTATCTTTAAACATAAGAATCATACTCAGTAGAGAACCACTCATACTTCCCATTTCATCTCATATGAAGCAGAAACAATTCATTCTCTTCTCTGCCCACTATTCCCTTACCTATCTTAGTGCATGTAATTGAAACTGTACAAATACTGTGGGTGTATAATGTAATTCTGCAGTAATAGTAATGCTACTAATATTAATAACAGTAGAAACAGCTACTGCAGAATTTGTTTAGTAACTTGTCCTATGAATACCAGCATTTCTTCCAGAGTAAGAGTTTTAACTGTGTACATGGCTGCCCAGAAAAAAAAAGACATTTCCCAGATTCTACTACAGTTTTTAGCTGCTCTTACCAGTACAGTAAGCAAAAGTGATATGTGCAACTTGCTATGTACTAGACACGTGAGTCACTGATACAGAAAGAAAGCATTTGCTCTAGACTTCCTCCAAAGTGGGGCAAAGAAGTGGCAGTGACCCAGTCTTGACCAAATACAAGAGGACATTATACCAGGCTGGAGGCCAAGCTAGATGGATTAACAGGATAGAAGACATCTGAACCCTTGATGACATCAGGACCCTTTGATGACCTCAGAGACCGTAGGTACCTTGCCAGCCTGGCCCTGTAAGTCAGTACAGTTCTACCCTATTTGAGCCACTATATTTTGAATTTTCTTTAAAACACCAGTTTAGCCTAAAATATAAAAGCAAAACTAAAACTAAAACTAAAATTAATATAATACCAAATATTTACTGTGTATCTACCAAATGGCAAGCATTATACTAAAAAGGCTATATATTTATTATCTCGTTTAATCATTACGATGACTTTCTGATATAGGTAGGTAGTATTAAGATCCCTTTTTATAGAGATGAAGAAACAAAAGCTTACAGAGAGGCTAAGGAGCTTAGCCAAGTTCAAATGACTAGAAAGTGGAAAGGCCAATAGTGAAACCAAATACCTGTCTGCAATGTCTGTGAAAATGCTCGCTCTCCAAAAATTAGTGACTGGGCACTGTAAAAGCATTACAATTATATTAATGTTTACCAATTCTCAGAACTCTCAAGGTTTTGGCAGAAAGATTCAACAAAAATGTGTGGTTCATAATTAAAAGATTATATACTACAGAAAACAGATGACATTTAGAAAATGAAGTATAGTAACAATACATGACTATTACAAAAAATCATTTAACCTCTGAATGTTTGCTTTACAATCAGATATACAATTCTGAATCTAGAATAAATCTCAAAGATCATTTACTCCAATTTATTTTACAGATGATGAAACAAACACTAAAAATAGTTATATAAATGACACGAAAACAGTCAAATGTTTCAATAGGAAATGTCTCTGATTTTACGATGACAGTAACATTACTTAGCATACAGTTTGTAGATGACGTTTTAGAAGTATCTACTTGTGATGATTAATATTATGTAAACTGAACAGTATTCTTATTTTACTTAATATATGTATATAGAGAAATACTCACTTTGTAAATAGAGAGTGATAGTGGTTAAGCAACAACATAAAATGAGTATTTTATGGTAAATGGTATGTTTAGGGTTGCAATGAAACACTGGGCTTCATATCATTAAAGCTAATTTTAAAATGTAACTCTAAAAATTAATGGTCTAGGAAAGTCAACTTCTGTCCTCTAAAAGAAAAAGATTTTTAGTCAAATGAAAGCCAGAAAAGAAATTAGTCAAGCTCTGTAAATTGACAATTAGGATAAGACATTTTAGGTAGAGGACTATTATCTTCACAAGGACAGAGATCATATCTGTCCTGTTCATCACTGCATCCTAGCAAAATGCTAGGTACACGGTAGACAATAACAAGTTGCTGGATGAACATTAAGAGATCCTGCCAACTACTCTTGCAATCCAATCACAAAACAAAGCATACTTATATTAAAAAAAGCAAGAAGAAATTTTGCCTAAAAGACCAGCCCTAACAGAGTAAAAGGTACTAGACATCATCCAGCTGACTTAAAGGAAAATATGGCTATAATTAATAAATAGACGAGAAATCTCAAGAAAGTAACAGAACCAATAAAGAACCCAAAATAAATTCCAGAACTTACAGTATTTTAAATAAAAATTCACTAGATGAACAAACAGCAGATTAAAGATAATAGAAGAAAGGGTCATTCAGCTTGAAAACTGATAAATAGAAATCATTCAATATGAAAAATACAGGGGAAAAAATACAAGGGAAGAAAAGGAAGAGAGCCTTTGTGACATATGTGACAAGATAATCAATCTAACATACATGTAATTGTAGTTCCCAAAATGAGGAGAGAGAGAATAAGACAGAAAAAAATGTGAAAAAAATAATGGTCTAAAATTTCCCAGTTAAAAAAAAAAACAAAAACCAACCAACCTATAGATCTAAGAAGCCCAATGGAACACAGCAAAACACATTCAGCCCTCTACATCCTTGGGGTCTGCATTTGTGAATTCAACCAATCATGGGTCAAATATATTCATGGGAAAAAAGGATGGTTGAACCTATACTGAGAATGCACAGACTTTTTTTTTCTTGTCATTATTCCCTAAGCAATACAATTCCCTAACAATAACAACTACTTACATAACATTTATGTTGTATTTGGTATTATAAGCAATCTAGAGAATATTTAAAGCATACAGAAGGATGTGCATAGGATATGTGCAAATATTGTAGAGACTTGAACATCCATGGATTTAGGTATCTATCAGGGGTAGGGGGCACTCTAGTACAAGCAGACAGTCTCCTCTGGTGTGTAACTTACCACAGGTAGGGTGAGCCATGTTGCCACAAGGCGGTTGTTGATCCAGCGATACCAAGACGGGTTTACAAACATCAAAGGTAAAAAGGGACCCAGCATGAAAATGCTTCCAAAAAAGCTTCCCCAAAACAGAGTCAGTATAAAGTAAATCCCTTTCCATGACACCATGATTCTGAAAGATATAAAAAAAAAAAAAAGGATATATTTTGTTACTATACATTTAACGGCTTGAATTCAATTTCAGGATGATGGAGCATAAAATGATCACTAATTTTAGGGCTACAGAAAGGCTCTAATAAACAATATAAGTGCCTGAATTTCAAAGAGGTGACCCTCCTACATGCTCTACTGGTCTAACAAGTTGCCAGTACATTAGAAATTTATATTCTCTGGTCGGGTGTGGTGACTCACGCCTGTAATCCCAGCACTTTAGGAGGCTGGGGGTGGGGGTGTGGGGTGTATCACTTGAGGCTAGGAGTCCGAGACCAGCCTGGCCAACATGGTGAAACACTAAAATACATCTCCGCTAAAAATACAAAAATTAGCCAGGTGTGGTACTGTGCCTGTAATCCCAGCTACATGGGAGGCTGAGGTAGATGTTACAGTGAGCCGAGATCGCATCACTGCACTCCAGCTGGGACAACACAGTGAGACTGTTTCAAAAAAAAGAAAGTGATACTCTCAACAGAGCAAATATCTGACCTCCAAAAAGAGTTATCTAGTTTAAGAAGCCTTTTTTTAAAATCATAAAACCATGTATTTTCCTTTCTAAGGTGTTATCTAACACAAACTCATAAAATATTCCAGAGTGTTTTCCTATCCAGAACTAGAAGCAATTGACTGAAAACTACAGACAAGTTTCCCAAGTTGAGTACAACAGTCCCCACTTTGGATCCATTCCAAGACCCCAGTGGATGCCTGAATCACACATTGTACTAAACCCTTCATATACATTACATACATACCATGATGAAGTTTAACTTACCAATTAGGCGTGGTGAGAGATTAATAATAACTATTATTAATAAAGTATTATTAAGTAAAATAAAGGCTCCCTGAACACAAGCACTGCTATACCCCGACAGTCAATCTGATCACAGAAACAGCTATTAAGGGACTAACAGGCAGGCAGGATAGCATATATTGCATCAACGCACTGGACAAAGGGATAATTCACATCCTGAATGCAACAGAGAAGCATGGCATCAGATTTCATCCCGCTACTCAGAATGGTACACAAATTTAAAACCCATCAGTTGTTTATTTCTGGAATTTTCCATAAAACATTCAAACCACAGTTGACTTTGGGTAACTCAAACCGTGGAAAGCAAAACTGTGGGTAAGGAGGGGACTACTATACACCTAAAAACAATGGCAAGTTAGCAGAGTACATTGAAATTTTTTAAAATCCAGAAATATTAATTCTTTATATTAGAATCTGAAAATAACATCTTGGGTACTTGGTCTTCAATTGGCTTTTTATGAGTTGAAGGGTTAAGTAGAACTTAGACTCTTCACTGGCTATTTCCAAAGATTACTGTAGGGGGTCCTCATAACCAGAACATCATACTGATGTTGGAATGCTTGTTGGAAACATAGTCTAATATGAATAAACATTTGATTTTACAACTTAAACTATGTTAGAGAAAAACTGTGTTTTGCCTCAGAATAAAATTGTTAGAAACATTGAAATGATGAAAAAAATGGCCTTAAAATCTATGTAGCAAAAAGGTATCTCAGAGATCAAGACCTCTGAATATTTTAAAAGAATCACAACAGGAAACAGAATACATTTTCAAATGTCATGGTGCTTTTTAAAAATATCAGACAAACAACAAAACAGGTCAAATCCCTTAAAACACACAATCAAGACTGACAGTATACTAAGTTTTTATTTGTTTGTTTGTTTGTTTTAAGGCGGCGTTTCACTCTGTCGCCAAGCTGCAGTGCAGTGGCGCGATCTCGGCTCACTGCAAGCTCTGCCTCCCGGGTTCAGGAGGTTCTCCTGCCTCAGCCTCTGGAGCAGCCGGGATTACAGGCGCGCGCCACCATGCTCATCTAATTTTTGTATTTTTAGTAGGGACAGGGTTTCACCCTGTTGGCCAGGGTGGTCTGGATCTCTTGACCTCATGATCTGGTCGCCTCAGCCTCCCAAAATGCTGGGATTACAGGCGTAAGCCACTGCGCCTGACTGACTACTATTTTTAAATTTCTACTGATACTTGACAGTACCGTGTACAAAATCCTTCAAAGTACAAACTGAATAAACATCAACTAAGAGCTGGCTTTTTGCTAAACTCTAGATCTAAACTTTTAAGAGGTGGGGTAATGGAGTAATAATGGAAAAAGACTACTGGAAAGCAGCAGGCTGAACAATTCCCAGAGCTCACACATGGGGCCTGAGTGGTCTGTTACCACCTATCCTCAACTTTCCTTTCTCTGAGGCTCAAGTCTTCCTCTTTGCATTGATGACACTATAGCTAGCTTCTCCCCAGAAAAAAGAAAAAGAAAAACCCTACAAACATCTAAATTTGGTATTCTCAATGCCTACCTCCTTTTATACACCCGCCCCGCCCCCCAGTCCTGCAATGCTGCTGCTCTATTTGAAATCCCTGTAACTACCTTTATCTACTGTTGTTGTTTTTTTCTGCCAATTAGTGATTAGCTAGCTCTGTGTTTAGACCCTCACCCCTCAACTCCCTGCAGAGCTACACTTCACATTGTATCCATATATAATGCTTCCCCCATCAAGGCTCTGGCATGCTTCTTCCTCACCAATTTCTGATTTGATGTGATTAACAGAAAAAAATATATAAAGTAACTGAGCTATCATATAATAAAATATTTTCATTATGCAGTGATGAAGCTGAGGCTCAGGAGAGTTAAGAAGACTTTCCTAAATCCACACAACAAATTAGTAGCATCAAATCTTTTCTGCTTACTGCTGCTTCTGCTATATCATGCTCTCTTTCTCCTGTGAAGGAGCCAGAAATTAGCCCTGAAATATGTCTCTAAACATAGACTTAAACGGGTAGGAAGGTGTGTGTCACATGAATATACAGGGATTACTCAGACCAAATCTAATCTAAAATTATTTCCATCCTACTTCTATTCCTTCTCCTTTCAATCATTTGTTGATTTTCAATGATTCAATAAACATACAAAGATATCCCAATTACTGTGTGCCAGACACTATGTTAGTCATCTGGAGATTATAACAGTGAATATGACAGAAATTGCAAAGCTCTCACAAATCTAATGGTCCCTCCATCTCTTCCTTATGAGCTCCTATGTGGCTCTGCATTTAATCTAGCCCTATTCTGTATCTTCTTCCAAGTCTCAAGAGTTTGATGGACAAACTTGGTTCCAAATTATGCTAGCTATATACTTATTTGGAATAGCTAAAAAAAAATTCTTTTTAAACAATAAAACTACTGACAATACCAGGAGCTGACAAGGATATGCAGCAACCAGAACTTGCAAACACTGCTGGTGGGAATGCAAAATGGGATGGCCACTTTGGAAAAGTTTGGCAGTTTCTTAAAATGCTAAATAGACACTTACAATAAAATCCAGAAATTCTACTCAATATCTAAGACAAATGAAAATGTATGTTCACACAAAAACCTATACATAATTATTTACAGCAGCATTATTCATAATTACCAAAAACTGGAAACCACCCAATTGTCAGTCAGGGAGAATGGATAAACAAAACCATAGTACATCCACACAATGACATACTACTCAGAATAAAGACAAACTATTGATCCATGCAACATGTTGAGTTAATCTCAAATGCATTATGCTTAACAAAAGATTTGGTTTTAAAATCTTTTACTGGATTATTTCATTTATATGACATTCCAGATAAGGCAAAACCAAAGGATAGGGAAACAGATCAGTGGTTGGCAAAGATTAGAAGTAGGGAAATGGTTTGATTACAAAGAAACAACACAATATAAGTTTAGGGGTTGGTCGGGCACGAGGTGGCTCGTGCCTGTAATCCCAGCACTTTGGGAAGCCGAGGGGAGCAGATCACGAGGTCAGGAGATCGAGACCATCCCGGTCAACATGATGAAACCCCGTCTCTACGAAAAATACAAAAATTAGCTGGGCATGGTGGCGCGTGCCTGTAATCCTAGCTATTTGGGAGGGTGAGGTAGGAGAATCGCTTGAACCCGGAGTCGGAGGTTGCAGTGAGCTGAGATGGCGCCACTGCGCCCCAGCCTGGCAACAGAGTAAGACTCCCTCTCAAAAAAAATAAATAAATAATAAAAAAAGAAGAAGTTTAGGGGGTTGAGGAAATTGGAAACTGTTCTATTTCCTGTTTAGGTTATGTTACAGGAAAGCTGTCCTGATCCAGACCCCAAGAAAGGGTTCTTGCATCTCACACAAGAAAGAATTCAGGGCGAGTCCACGATGCAAACTGAAACCAAGTTTATTACGAAAGTAAAGGAATGAAAGAATGGCTACTCCACAGACAATGCAGCCCTGAGGGCTGCTGGTTGCCCATTTTTATGGTTATTTCTTGATGATATGCTAAACAAGGTAGGGATTATTCATGCCTCCCCCTTTTAGACCTTATAGGGTAACTTCTTGACCTTGCCCTGGCATTTGTAAACTGTCATGGTGCTGGTGGGAGTGTAGCAGTGAGGACCATCAAAGGTCACTCTTGTTGCCATCTTGGTTTTGGTGGGTTTTGGCCAGCTCCTTAACTGCAACCTGTTTTATCAGCAAGGTCTTTATGACCTGTATTTTGTGGTGACCTCCTATCTCATCCTGTGACTTAGAATGCCTTAACCATCTGAAAATGCAGCCCAGTAAGTTTCAGCCTCATTTTACCCAGCTCCTATTTAAGATGGATTTGTTCCAGTTCACACACCTGTGACAGTCACAAGACTATACACATTTGTGAAAATCCATAGAAAGTATATTTTTTAAAAAGGGAACTTTACTGTTTGTAGATTTTTTAATAAATTTTTTAAAAATTATGCTATGTGATATAAAATCTGACAATATTTACTGTTCTCTTATAATATGGGGAATTCCAATTTTCTGGATTATTTCAATTACAGTAACACCTAAAATGTAACTAGCTTTTAAAATATTCCAGGCACTGTTTCATGTATTTTACATGTCGACCTGTTCACCAGTCACAGCAATCTCATAATGTAGGTATTTTCATTACCTTAATTTTACATATAAAGCTATTGAGGCAGCAAGGGGTTAAGTAACTTACTAAAGCTACACAGCTAGTAAATAACAAAACTGGAACTTGAAGCCAGGTAACTTGGTGTCAGAGTCCACACTCAGGCTAAAATGTTACACTATGTTTCCTTTTCAAGAATATATTACATCTGTAGTTAAATATATACCTGTTTTTAAATAGGCTATAAAATAAAGATTTACAACTATAAACTAAATGTTTAATACCTCATACAAAAATTATTCTGAATTTTAGAATTCATAGAAACTTAGTGAGAAAGCCTTATGTCTTTCTTATCTTACTGTTACTGGCAGGTCTTTGTTCTTAGAGCTCCCAAGATGGTGGCGGGCTGCTCCCAAGATGGCAGCAAGCCTTCTGCTCTCTGACCTGGGGGGTTCTTGGCTTCACGGATTCCAAGGAATGGAACCTTGGGCCATGCGGTGAGTGTTATAGCTCTATTAGAAGCCATGGGTCATGGAAGAGAACTGTGGAACCCAGCGACTAGTGTTCAGCTTGATTAGGACGAACACATGCACTTAGCACGCAGAAACAATGGCGAGCCTCTAGCCTCATCGGGAGTGGCAATGGGCGTCTTGCTGGATCAGAAGTGCAGTGGACACCGTGCCGGATCTGGAGGGGTGAAAGTCAGCAGCGGGTCTGTGACGGTGGCGTTCATCAGTGGTGGACGGTGAGTGAAAGCTCAGCTGCAGCCCTAACAAACATGGACCAGAAGGGTGTGCAGTTGCAAGATTTAACAGAGTGAAACCAGAGCTCCCATACAACGGAAGGGGACCCAAAGGGGGTCGCCACTGCCGGTTCAAATGCCTGGGTTTATATCCTGATCTCTGTCCCTCCACCTGTGCTCCCAGGCGATAGATGATTGACTATTTCTTTACCTCCTGCTTTTAGCCTAATGGGTATTTTAGTGAGCTCTCTTTACTACCTGATTGGTCAGGTGTGAGCTGAGTTACAAGTCCTGTGTTTAAAGGTGGGTGAGGTCACCTTCCCCAGCTAGGCTTAGGAATTCTTAGTCGGCCTAGGAAACCCAGCTAGACAGGACTATCATTACCATCCCTCAATACCTAATGTAATGTGTATCACACCAAAACTTGGGGAGGTGCAAGGAATGGGAGTTGCCAGCTTCTGATGGAAGAAAGTTGGGTTAAATAACTGACAAATTAAATATTTAATCTTTCTAAAACTCTTTAAAATAAAAAAGGTGACATAATTGAAAAGTAATTAAAAACACTGCAATTTAGTATCACATTTTCTGCATTCTTTGCATAATACTGATACCTTTTTTAAAAAGACATTTGAAAACTAACTGCAGTTTTAAAAGGGCATATAACATTTTATTGACAAATAACAGAGATAGGTATAACAGAGATAGAGAAGTGAACTGTAGATAATCCTGAAAAACTATGCCTACTTCAAGTGTAACCTAACAAGTTTTCCCAAATGACCACTTTCCTTTCAGCGAATTAACAACAATCTTAATAACCTCACTAATTTCCTAGCTCATAATATGATTATGATGCTTACCCATGGTGTCTAACCACTTATGCTTCAAACCATTGCATCACCAAACAAAAGATAAAATAGAACACATGAACCAAAATACAGCCCACCTAGACTTCTTACTCAGTTGCATGTGTTATTCCTAGAGCACGACAATGTGGGAGGACATTCCCTGACAAAGATTAACGGACTCCATTATGGATACCTATAGTCCCTTGCTCAGGAAGGAAACGTTTTCATAGAATCTCCCTAGTTATTTTATTCACGTAACAAGTCAAGTGTTAGCAACTAGCATTACTCTGAGTCTAACAGGGAAGCTAAGTACGAAAATAAATTATTGCAATTCACTGTGATACATGCTGTAATAGAGGGACAGGAGATATGCAACAGGTGTTAAGGGTAGATCAAAGTAGACAAGATGAACTCTGCTAACAGGGATTAAAGCAGGCTTTAGACTCTTGGAGGATAAGTGGTTGTGGGAGGGGAGAGAATACTCCAGGCAATAACCTGCAGAGTCACAGAAATTTCAAACAGCACGGCTTAATCAGAAAACTTTTAAAACTCGTATTACTGAGGTACAGCGTACACAATGGGGGCGGGGGGAGCGGGGGTTGCAAGAACATAGGCCTGAGGGAGAAAGTACACACACCCAGGCCAGGATAGCCAAGAAAACCACATTTGACAGGTCACTAGGGGTGGAAGAAAAATATCTAAGGCATATGAGTCATGTTTTAGGATACATGTTAAAAGTGAAATGTATATAAACGTTTCAAAAGTGAAATGTATATAAACATGAATTTAATCAGTATACAGATTGATTTTATTAAGAGCCTTCTCTGGATCTAAACAGAGAGTGCATGGGACTCGTTGGCAAAAATCCCAGGACTGACAGACGCTGGTATCACAGAGGTCTGTGATGCAGCTCCAACACTCAACAGCCAGAGGACCACAACCACATTACTTAACCTGGACACTTCACTTATAAAGTTAGGAGGTTAGGGAAAAACCTCTCTGGGGCCTCTACTAACACAGGAATTCTAAATATAGGCTATCTTTTGCCCACTGAATACTTATCAGGAACTTTACAGAGGGCTCTTGGCATTTACATATCTAACACCTAGAGATTCAACTATTCATGAATAATCCAAAGGTCATAACATGGAAGTAATCTGCTGAAACTCAAAGCTCAATTGTGAACACTGCAAGGCTGATGTCAAAAAACAAACCATTTAGGTAGTAATTAATGACTCTGGCCAACTGTCTAGTATCCTAATCTCAAAAAGCCTTTATTCTCTTCTACTTACTTCATACGCACTTCTTTGGGGAAGTGATATGCTATAATAGATTTGTAAATGTGAAGGTTCAAAAGGACCTTGTTATATCCCTTGACAATGTCAAGTATGTCCTAACACTGGCACTTTACATTCTCACCTCATCCAAACAAAAGCCTCAAAAGCAAGCTGTTGATTTATCAGTAGTATTTACAGGTAAAGGAATGAAAGATTTAGTTCCATTAACGAGTCCCTGACACTTTATATTGAGTGAGGTAAGAAACCTATAACCAAGGAGATTCTCAGAAAATGCAGTGTGAGCCCCGAAAATTTGAGACAGATCGCAGTTAATTTAGAAAGTTTATTTTACCAAGGTTGAGAACAGGCACCCGTGACACAGCCTCAGGAGGTCCTGATGGCATGTGCCCAAGGTGGTCAGACCACAGTTTGATTTTACACATTTTAGAGAGACATGAGACATCAATCAACATAGGTAAGATGAACATTTGGTTCCACCTGGAAAGGTGGGACAACTGGAAGCAGGGAGGGGGCTTCCAGGTCATAGGTAAGAGACAAATGGTTGCATTCTTTTGAGTTTCTGATTAGCCCCTCCAAAGGAGGCAATCAGATATGCATTTATCTCAGTTTGCAGAGGAGAGACTATGAATAGAATGGGAAGCAGGTTTGCTCTAGGCAGTTCCGAGCCTGACTTCTTCCTTTAGTTTAGTGATTTGGGGGGCCCAAGATATTTTCCTTTCACAGAGAAAAGAGTTCAAATGCAGAGAGTTTAAAGGCCAAAAAGTAAATAATGAATAATAAAAGCATATAACAAATTAAGCATATTGTTTAAGCAAATGCAAGCTCATTTATTCATGAGACTAGGGGTCAATAAAGTACACACAAAACCACCCATCTACATTATACTACAGTTGCACTTCTTACATTTTACTCTAGTAACTAGGGAACCCTAGAAATTCCCCATTTTTCCCAAAAATATAGGAAAATGAAAAATTAACATGTGCTGACTTACATATATTTATTGATATTTATCTATTTAAATACATATAGCTAAATATAGCAAACTATATATTTATATATAACTACACATTAATAATTAATCTAAACTCAGTTTAGATTCAACAAATTTTCCAATGAAAAGCTCTAACACATCTTTTGTGAAATATGTTCATTAGTGATCAGTAAAATATAAAGTACCATTTTCCTTCTATCTCATTAGAAAAACTGAAAATACTCACAATATTTAACATTGGCAGGGTTATAGATACAAATGTATTTTTCTATCTTGCTACTAAGATTGTAAATTAAGTACCACCCTTTAGGTTAGTAATAAGGCAGTACTTGTCAAGACAAAATGTGCATGTTTAATTAATAATTATACTTCAAGAACTCTATCATGCAGAAATATTTATAGGAGTTCACAAAGAAATGGGTACAACATTGTTCATGTAAGTATAATTTGTAACAATAAACAGTGGGCAATAATAAAGTCTACCAATAAGAGAAGGGGGAACATTTATTTTAACATTTATTTTGAAGTACTAAGCAGGCATTCAAGAGAATAAGGAAACTCACATCATCTGATATGATAGGGTATCCTTGATATGCAGTAAATAAAACCAAGTGCAAAATATAACAGATGGCATGCTCCCATTTTTGCCTTAACAAGTCAATTTTTAAAAAAATGTATGCATCTGTGTATATCTGTGCATGTCAGTACATGTATTTCTAGGTGTATTAATAGTTCTGATTTCAATAGAGGGGCATAGTAAGCTCAAGACTATGCCACAAAGAGGCTATTTGGAGATAAATATCCTCTCCTTAATCTCCATCCACCCTTTTATCTCCTGTAAGGGCTTCCTTCCCCTTGACCTCACCCAACTGGAAATAAGGGAAAAGGGCACCCCCTGGGTCTCCTGAGGCAGACAAAAGAAAAGAATGTTGAGCGTGTCCAGAGGGCAAAGAGAAGACATCCAGTAGAACAATATGAGCATAAGGAAAATGAGGAGTTACAAAGCATTATCTAGAATATGATAACCTTTTACACATACATTATACAGTGTCAGGCTTCTGAGCCCCAGCCAAGCCATTGCATCCCCTGTGACTTGCACATCTGCCCAGATGGCCTGAAGTAACTGAAGAATCACAAAAGAAGTGAAAATGCCCTGCCCCGCCTTAACTGATGACATTCCACCACAAAAGAAGTGAAAATGGCCGGTCCTTGCCTTAAGCGATGACATTACCTCGTGAAATTCCTTTTCCTGGCTCATCCTGGCTCAAAAAGCTCCCCCACTGAGCACCTTGTGACCCCCACTCCTGCCTGCCAGAGAACCCCCCTTTGACTGTAATTTTCCTTTACCTACCCAAATCCTATAAAACAGCCCCACTCTTATCTCCCTTCGCTGACTCTCTTTTCAGACTCAGTCCACCAGCACCCAAGTGATTAAAACGTTTTATTGCTCACACAAAGCCTGTTTGGTGGTCTCTTCACACGGACGTACATGACATTTTGGTGCCGTGACTCGGATCAGGGGGACCTCCCTTGGGAGATCAATCCCCTGTCCTCCTGCTCTTTGCTCCGTGAGAAAGATCCACCTACAACCTTGGGTCCTCAGACCCACCAGCCCAGGGAACATCTCACCAATTTTAAATCGGGTAAGCGGCCCCTTTTTAACTCTCTTCTCCAACCTCTCTCACTATCCCACAACCTCTTTCTCCCTTCAATCTTGGCGCCACCCTTCAATCTCTCCCTTCTCTTCATTTCAATTCCTTTCCTTTTCTGGTAGAGACAAAGGAGACACGTTTTATCCATGGACCCAAAACTCCGGCGCCCCCATCATGGACTGGGGATGGCAGCCTTCCCTTGGTGTTTAATCATTGCAGGGACGCCTCTCTGATTACTCACCCATGTTTCAGAGGTGTCTGACCACGCTACAGGGACACCTGCCTTGGTCCTTCACCCTAAGTGGCAAGTCCCACTTTTCTGGGGGAGAAGCAAGCACCCCAACCCCTTCTCTACCTGTCGCTACCCCTTCTCTGCTTTTCTGGGGGAGGGGCAAGCACCCTGACCCCTTCTCTCCCTGTTTCTACCCCTTCTCTGCTTTTCTGGGGGAGGGGCAAGAACCCCGACCTCTTATTTTTGAACCCTGACCTCTTATTTTTGTGCCCCAACCTCTTACTTTTGCGCCCCATCCTCTTATTTTGTGCCCCAACATATTTTTGAACCCCAATCCCCTATTTCCACGCCCTGACCCCTTTCCTGCTTTTCTGGAGGGCAAGAACCCCTGAACTCCTTCTCTCTGTGTCTCTACTCTTTCTTTTCTCTGGGCTTGCCTCCTTCACTATGGGCAACCTTCCACCCTCCATTCCTCCTTCTTCTCCCTTAGCCTGTGCTCTCAAGAACTTAAAACCTCTTCAACACACACCTGACCTAAAACCTAAATGCCTTATTTTCTTCTACAATGCCGCTTGAACCCAATACAAACTCGACAGTAGGTCCAAATAGCCAGAAAACGGCACTTTCGATTTTTCCATCCTACAAGATCTAAATAATTCTTGTAGTAAAATGGGCAAATGGTCTGAGGTGCCTGACATCCAGGCATTCTTTTACACATCGGTCCCTCCCTAGTCTCTGTTCCCAATGCAACTCGTCCCAAATCTTCCTTCTTTCCCTCCCCCCTGTCCCCTCAGTCCCAACCCCAAGCGTCGCTGAGTCTTTCCAGTCTTCCTTTTCTACAGACCCATCTGACGTCTTCCCTCCTTGCCAGGCCGAGCTAGGTCCCAATTTTTCCTCAGCCTCCGCTCCCCCACCCTACAATCCTTTTATCACCTCCCCTCCTCACACCCAGTCTTGCTTTCTGTTTCATTCCTTGACTAGCCCTCCCCAACATGTCCAGCAATTTCCTCTTAAAAAAGCGGATAGAGCTAAAGGTACAGTCAAGGTTAATGCTCCTTTTTCTTTATCCGACCCCTCCTAAGTCAGTTAGCGTTTAGGCTCTTTTTCATCAAATATAAAAAACTTAGCCCAGTTCATGGCCTGTTTAGCAGCAACCCTGAGATGCTTTTCAGCCCTAGACCCTGAAAGGTCAGAAGGCCGTCTTATTCTTAATATGCATTTTATTTTATTACCCAATCTGCTCCCAACATTAAATAAAGCTCCAAAAATTAAATTCTGGCCCTCAAACCCCACAACAGGACTTAATGAACCTCACCTTCAAGGTGTACAATAATAGAGTAGAGGCAGCCAAGTAGCAACTTATTTCTGAGTTGCAATTCCTTGCCTCCACTGTGAGACAAACCCCAGCCACATCTCCAGCACACATCTCCACAACTCCAAATGCCTGAACCGCAGCTCCCAGGGGTTCCTCCAGAAACTCCTTCCCCAGCAGCTTGCTACAAGTGCCGGAAATCTGGCCACTGGGCTAACGAATGCCCACAGCCCGGGATTTCTCCTAAGCCGTGTCCCATCTGTGTGGAACCCCACTGGATATTGGACTGTCCAACTCGCCTGGCAGCCACTCTGAGCCCCTGGAGCTCTGGCCCAAGGCTCTCTGACTCCTTTCCAGACCTTTCTTGGCTTAGCAGCTGAAGATCAACGCTGCCCCATCTCCTCAGAAGCCTCCTGGACCATCACAGACGCTCTGGGTAACTCTTACAGTGGAGGGTAATTCCGTTCTCTTCTTAATCAATACGGAGGCTACCCACTCCACATTACCTTCTTTTCAAAGACCTGGTTCCCTTGCCTCCATAACTGTTGTAGGTACTGACAGCCAGGCTTCTAAACCTCTTAAAATTCCCCAACTCTAGTGCCAACTTGGACAACAATCTTTTATGCACTCCTTTTTAGTTATCCCCACCTGTCCAGTTCCCTTATTAGGCCAAGACATTTAAACTAAATTATCTGCTTCCCTGACTATTCCTAGGCTACAGTCACACCTCATTGCCGCCTTTTCCCTCAGTTCAAAGGCTCCTTCACATCCTCCCCTCGTATCCCTCCACCTTAACCCACAAGTATAGGACACCTCTACCCCCTCCTTGGTGACTGCTCATGCACCCCTTACCATCTCATTAAAACCTAATCACCCTCACCCCACTCAATGCCAACATCCCATCCCACAGCACGCTTTAAAAGGATTAAAGCCTGTTATCAGTCGCCTGCTATAGCATGGCCTTTTAAAGCCTGTAAACTCCCCTTACAATTCCCCCATTTTACCTGTCCTAAAACTAGACAAGGCTTACAGGTTAGTTCAAGATCTGCACCTTATCAACCAAATTGTCTTGCCTGTCCACCCCGTGGTGCCAAACCCATATACTCTCCTATCCTCAATACCTCCCTCCACAACCCATTATTCTGTTCTGGATCTCAAACATACTTTCTTTACTAGTCCTTTGCACCCTTCATCCCAGCCTCTTTTCACTTTCATTTGGACTGACCTTGACACCCATCAGGCTCAGCAAATTACCTAGGCTCTACTTCTGCAAGGCCTCAAAGACAACCCCATTACTTCAGTGAAGCCCAAATTTCTTCCTCATCTGTTACCTATCTTGACATCATTATCATAAAAACACATGATAATGCTGATCGTGTCCGGCTAATCTCCCAAACCCCAATCCCTTCTACAAAACAACAACTCCTTTCCTTCCTAGGCATGGTTAGTGCGGACAGAATTCTTACACAAGAGCCGGGGGACCGCGTCCTGTAGCCTTTCTGTTCAAAGAACTTGACCTTACTGTTTTAGCCTAGCCCTCATGCCTGGGCGCAGTGGCTGCCACTGCTTTAATACTGTTAGAGGCCCTAAAAATCACAAACTATGCTCAACTCTCTACAGTTCTTATAACTTCCAAAATCTATTTTCTTCCCCCAACCATCGTTCAAGACAATGCTTATGCTGATAAGGTAGCTAAAAAAGCAGCCATCAAAAGGCATCAGATTTCATCACTCAGGACAATGCTTATGCTGATAAGTTAGCTAAAAAAGCAGCTAGCATTCTAACTTCTATCCCTCAAGGCAGTTTTCCTCCTTCACATCAGCCACTCCCACCTACTCCCCTGCTGAAACTTCCACCTATCAATCTCTTCCCACACAAGGCAAATAGTTTTTAGACCAAGGAAAATACCTCTTTCCAGCCTCACACGCCCATTCTATTCTGTCATTTCATAACCTCTTCCATGTAGGTTGCAAGCCGCTAGCCCATCTCTTAGAACCTCTCATTTCCTTTCCATCATGGAAATCTATCCTCCAGGAGATCACTTCTCAGTGTTCCATCTGCCATTCTAGTACCCCTCAGGGATTGTTCAAGCCCCCTCCCTTTCCTACACATCAAGTTCGAGGGTTTGCCCCTGCCCAGGACTGGCAAATTGACTTCACTCACATGCCCCGAGTCAGAAAACTAAAATATCTCTTAGTCTGGGTAGACACTTTCACTGGATGGGTAGAGGCCTTTCCCACAGGGTCTGAGAAGGCCACTGCAGTCATTTCTTCCCTTCTGTGACATAATTCCTCAGTTTGGCCTTCCCACCACTATACAGTCTGATATCAGACCAGCCTTTAATAGTCAAATCACCCAAGCAGTTTCTCAGGCTCTTGGTATTCAGTGAAACAATATTCTTTACCGTCCTCAATCTTCAGGAAAGGCAGAACGGACAAATGGTCTTTTAAAAACACACCTCACCAAGCTCAGTCACCAACTTAAAAAGGACTAGACAATACTTTTACCACTTTCCCTTCTCAAAATTCAGGCCTGTCCTCGGAATGCTACAGATTCCAGCCCATTTGAGCTCCTGTGTGGACACTCCTTTTTATTAAGTCCCAGTCTCATTCCAGACACCAGACCAACTAGACTGCACCCCAAATAACTTGTCATCCCTACTATCTTCTGTCTAGTCAGACTCCTATTCATTGTTATCAAATACTCATAAATGCCCTGCTGGTGTTTACACTGCTAGTTTACACTGTTTCTCCAAGCCACCATAGCTGATATCTCCCGGTGCGATCCCAAACCGCTACTCTAAATTCCCTCTTAAAGTAAATAAATAATCTTTGCTGGCAGGGCTATGCTGAGCCTCCTTAAGCACTCTCTAATTAGATGTCCTAGGTCCTCCCAATTCTCAGTCCTTTAATACCTGTTTTCTCTCCTCCTTTTATTCAGACCTTGTGTCTTCTGTTTAGTTTTTCAATTCATACAAAACCTAATCCAGGCCATCACCAATCATTCTATGCAACAAATGCTCCTTCTAACAACCCCACAATATAGCCCCTTACCACAAGATCTCCCTTCAGCTTAATCTCTCCCACTCTAGGTTCCCATGCCGCCCCTAAACCCGCTTGAAGCAGCCCTGAGAAACATTGTCCATTCTCTCTCCATACCACCCCCCAAAAATGTTCGCTGCCCCAGCACACTTCAACACTATTTTGTTTTACTTTTCTTATTAATATAAGAAGGCAGGAATGTCAGGCCTCTGGGCCCAAGCCAAGCCATTGCATCCCCTGTGACTTGTAGGTCCGCCCCAATGGTCTGAAGTAACTGAAGATTCACAAAAGAAGTAAAAATGTCCTGCCCCGCCTTAACTGATGACATTCCACCACAAAAGTGAAAATTGCTGGTCCTTGCCTTAAGTGATGACATTACCTTGTGAAAGTTCTTTTCCTGGCTCAAAAAGTTCCCCCACTGAGCACCTTGTGACTCCCACTCCTGCCTGCCAGAGAACAACCCCCCTTTGACTGTAATTTTCCTTTACCTACCCAAATCCTATAAAACGGCCCCACCCTTATCTCCCTTCACTGACTCTCTTTTCGGACTCAGCCCACCTGCACCCAGGTGATTAAAAAGTTTTATTGCTCACACAAAGCCTGTTTGGTGGTCTCTTCACACGGACACGCATGACATACAATGGTTAATTTTTTATATTTTTGCTTACGTGTATTTGTTAATTTTGATAAAAACAAATGTGTCATGAAATAAAATAAGAATTCCAAAAAACTAAAAACTAAAAAGGTCTGAAGAGATTTCACATTAAGATGAAATATCTAATTTTGCTCTCTCAAAAAACACACTAAAAATCCCACACCTACAAAGAATAACCAAAAAAAAGAACAATATTTTAAAAGCTGGAAAGCAGAAAGCCAAATGTTGACTATGTTGGCAGACCTGAAAAGACAAAGTGTAAGTCAGCAGAGGAAAAAGTTGAGAACAAACCCACAGAATCCTCCTAAGGCCTGGGAAGCAGAAGCATCAGGTGCTGCTGGAGCAAATGGAGAGGTATGGCAGTGTGCCAAAATAAAGATGATTAGGTAATGAGGGAGGGGTGAAAGGAATGAAACACATCCCCCATATATCTCCCACTCCCTGAGCCCAGCACGAGCCCAGCACAAACACATTCCTCCATATTTCTTTCAAACTTCAGAAAAACATCACCTGGGAAATCTCCGATAAGGACGCAGCGGGAACCAATAAAAAAAATGCTAACCAATTGTAATGCTGTAACCGAGAGAATTACCTTGTTCCCCTGTAACTTTACATATCCTGTTTACATCGGGCTATAAAAAGCAAGCACTCGCATTGTTCGGGGCCCTCTTGTATGCTGTGGAATGGAGGGACCAAGTTCGAACTTGTAGTAAAGATCCTTGCCGCTTGGCTTTGACTCTGGACTCTGGTGGTCTTCTTTGGGGAACAAACGGTCTGGGTATAACATCTGGGGGCTCGTCCGGGATTCCCCAAGCCCACCAGACCCCTGGTCAACGGATCTACTAGGATCGATCTACTGATAGGTGAGCCGGCTCGTCTCCGTTTGTCTGTCTGTGTCTGTTCTGAACCTGAATCTGTGACTCGTGAGGTCTGAAACTGAAGCTGGCGCAGTCCTGGTGGACGCGCTATACGACAGCCAGCGGAGACCGGTGGGAGACGTCCCCTGGCTCTCGTCTGATCTAGATTTTTATCCGAGCAGCTGACTCTGACCCGGGTTACCGGAGCGCGCTTGCGATCTTTGCTGCCGGTTTGCAATCCGAGCAGCTAACTCTGACCCGGGTTACCAGAGCGTGCTTGCGATCTGTGCTTCCGGAGAGCAGTTGCGATCCGAGCAGCTGACTCTGACCCGGGTTACCGGAGCGCGCTTGCGATCTGTGCTGCCGGAGCGCGGTTGCGATCCGAGCAGCTGACTCTGACCCGGGTTACCGGAGCGCGCTCGCGATCTGTGCTGCCGGAGCGCGGTTGCGATCGGAGCAGCTGACTCTGACCCGGGTTACCGGAGCACGCTCGCGATCTGAGCTGCCGGAGCGCGTTTGCGATCTGAGCAGCAGCTGACTCTGACCCGGGCTACTGGAGCGCGCTCGCGATCTGAGCTGCCGAGTGCGTTTGCGATCTGGGCAGCAGCTGACTCTGACCCGGGCTACCAGAGCGCGCTTGCGATCTGTGCCGCTCCGAGCAGCTGACTCTGACTCGGGCTTCCGGAGCGCGCTTGCGATCTGAGCTGCCGGAGCGCGTTTGCGATCTGGGCAGCAGCTGTTTCTGACCCGGGTTACCGGAGCGCGCTCACGATCTGAGCTGCCGGAGCACATTTGCGATCTGGGCAGCAGTTGATTCTGACCCGGGCTTCCGGAGCGCGCTCGCGATCTGAGCTGCCGGAGTGCGTTTGCGATCTGGGCAGCAGCTGACTCTGACCCGGGCTACCGGAGCACGCTTGCGATCTGTGCTGCCGGAGCGCGGTTGCGATCCGAGCAGCTGACTCTGACCCGGGCTTCTGGAGCGCACTTGCGATCTGAGCTGCCGGAGCGCGTTTGCAATCTGGGCAGCAGCTGTTTCTGACCCGGGCTGCCGGGGCGCGCTTGCAACTAGATATCATTAATAAGTCAGATTTCCTTTACAGGGATTCTAACCCACATTCCTTTACAGGAAGAGACTACAAATTATTACAGGATGGGTAATATCCAGAGCATTCCTCTATCTCTCCTTACAAGTAATTTCAAGGAAGTAAGAGCGAGGGGCCATGATCTTAGTATAGAGAT
>NW_012101254.1:995467-1005196 GCF_000951045.1 Mandrillus leucophaeus
ACTCCCTGAGCCCAGCACGAGCCCAGCACAAACACATTCCTCCATATTTCTTTCAAACTTCAGAAAAACATCACCTGGGAAATCTCCGATAAGGACGCAGCGGGAACCAATAAAAAAAATGCTAACCAATTGTAATGCTGTAACCGAGAGAATTACCTTGTTCCCCTGTAACTTTACATATCCTGTTTACATCGGGCTATAAAAAGCAAGCACTCGCATTGTTCGGGGCCCTCTTGTATGTTGTGGAATGGAGGGACCAAGTTCGAACTTGTAGTAAAGATCCTTGCCGCTTGGCTTTGACTCTGGACTCTGGTGGTCTTCTTTGGGGAACAAACGGTCTGGGGATAACAGGGGCAGGTGGATTTCTAGATTCCCTTCTCTCTCTGCACCTCTGGGTAACTGTCCCTCTCCTACCCCAGCATAAACCTGCATGCCTATTCTCTAGAGAAGGTAAAACTGAGTTTCCCAATTAGGAAATGCACAGTTTAGGGCATGGTTACCATTCTAAGAACAGTGGGATTGAGTGACCATATACACACTGAATTCAGAATGCTAAAACCTCAGACCATCTTCCCTGGATGAGCTCTCAAGATGGCTGGCAACAAGATCCTTAGTCCTATGCCAGTTGTCCTATAGAACATTCTGCAATGATGGAAACGTTCCCTAGTTATGCTATCCAAAACTGCAGCCATTAGCTCCATGTAGCTACTGAGCATCTGAAATGTGGCTAGTGCCACTGAGGAAATGAATTTTTAACTTAATTTTATTTCAACTTAAATAGCTACATGTGGGTAGTGGCCACAGGATTGAACAGCACAGTCCTAGGCAGAAGACAGGAGTATATTCTCTGGGAAGTCTGACCAGGTTATGAGGAAAGACGGAAATACAGAAACAGGCCAGGCGTGGCGGCTCATGCCTATAATCCTAGCACTTTGGGAGGCCGAAGCAGTCAGATCACTTGAGGTCAGGAGTTCGAAAATACAGAGACATTGAGGGATTCCCTAATAAACAGCTCACATAAATCACCCTCAGTAAAGCCCAAAGTTCACAAGCCTCACCTATGTGCAAGCCTCTACTGGCTTTCTAAGTCACCCATTTTTTATTAGGAACAGATAATGAGACCTCTGAGCAAACACTCTAACATGACATTAGAGACTAAATTAAACAGGAAAAAACAAAGTATACTTGAAGGAAATAAACTATTCAGGGGAAAAGAAAACTTTAAAGAAAACTATAACATTTTCAAAAGACAATAAATACTGCAATCAGGAAACAATAACATATTCTTGTGGGAAAATAAAATGAAGAAAGGAAATATCTAGAGAATAAAAGAGCTACTGAAAGTTTAAAACAGCAAAAATGATTAGCAAAAATTATATACAACCAAAGAGTTAGAAAATAAAGTTGAGAAAAAATCTCCCAAAAAGCCCAGCAGAAGACGAAGAGATGGAAAGTAGAAAGAATATATGAAAAGGCCAAGACATGACGTCCCATATGCCAGTAATACAAGGGCCAAAAAGAGAGTTGTGAGAAATTGGAGAGGGGGAAATCAGCAACAACAATCTCAAAAAAATCCCCCAGAACTGGAGAAAATGACATTCCACATTAACAGAGCCTATTAAAAGCAAAGATAATGGATGAAAACAGATGTTCACCAAGGAACACCACTGTAACTTACAGAACAGTGGAGACAAAGAACGTTCCACAAACCTTCTAGAGAGGAAAAAACAGGTCACATACAAAGGATTAAAAATTAAACCAGCTTTGAACATCTCAGCAGCCAATACCAGGAGCAAGACAAAAACAACAATGACTGCAAGACTCTAAAGAAAATTATTTCCAATCCGTCCCTGTAGCAAGTGTTAGAATAGTTAGTAGAAAAACACTATCAGACATGCCAGGTGTAAAAGTGACTTCCCATAAAATCTTTTAAAAAGAAGTTACTGGGAAATGGGCTCCACTAAAAGAAGTAAACAAAGACTAACAGAGATTTGAAATACAGCAAACAAGAGATCATCATAGATGAGAGGTCAACAAAGATGATCCTGAAAGGGAGATTTCAGGATGACAACTATACATTAGGTAGAGAAGGCATTCAGTCCAAATTCTGAGAGGATGGCACAAGAGGAAGACTCTCTGAAAGCTGTATCACCAAAATCCTTGCTACTAAACAAACCATCCGTTTGAGTAGAGAATAGAATGCCCAGATGAACCTGGCACAAATTCTAATCTGTACTTGGCTTCTTGACCATGTGCTAATAAAATTCCTGCTCTCCCTGCCACATCTGGCTTCCACATCAGCTGGTAACACTAATTTTATCTGTCATGAAGTACTCTTTGTTGGGCGTGGTGGCTTACGCCTGGAATCCCAGCACTTTGAAAGGCCGAGGCGGGTGGATCATTCGAGGCCAGGAGTTTGAGACCAGCCTGACCAACATGCGAAACCCCGTCTCTACTAAAAATACAAAAATTAGCCGGGCATGGTGGCGCGCATCTGTAGTCCCAGCTACTCGGGAGGCTGAGGCAGGAGAATCATCTGAACCCAGGAGGCGCAGGTTGCAGTGATCAGGCCACTGCACTCCAGCCAGGGGGACACAATGAGACTCTGCCTTAAAAAAAAAAAAAAAAAAAAAGTACTCCCTGCTTTGACCTAATCCTGATATATGGAGACAACACATGGTGAATTTAGAAACAGAAAATATATTCCCACTGGACAGCTATACTATTCAACAGCCCATTCATGTTGAAAACTCTCAATAAACTGGGCTTTGAAGGAACATGCCTCAAAATAATAAAACAGTCTATGACAAAAACCACAGCCAACATCATACTGAATGGGCAAAAGTTAAGGCATTCCCCTTGATAACTGGCACAAAACAAAGATGCTCTCTCTTACTACTCCTATTCAACATAGTATTGGAAATCCTGGCTGAACAATCAGGCAAGAGAAAGAAATAAAGAGCATCCAAATAGGAAGAGAAGTCAAATTATCCCTGTTTGCAGATGACATGAACCTATATCTAGAAAACCCCAAAGTCTTGGCCCAAAAACTCCTTAAGCTGATAAACAACTTTAGCAAAGTCTCGGGAAACAACATCAATGTATAAAAATCACTAATATTCCTATACATCAACAATAGTCAAGCCGAAAGCCAAATCACAAACACAATCCCATTCACAATTGCCACAAAAATAATAAAATGGGAATACAGTTAATCATTAAGGTGAAAAGATTTCTACAAGGAGAACTACAAAACACTGCTCAAAGAAATCAGAGATGACACAAACATATGGAAAAACATTTCATGCTCATGGATAGAAAGAATCAATATCATTAAAATGGCCATACTACACAAAGTAATTTATAGATTGAATGCTATTCCTATTAAACAGCCAATGACATTCTTCACAGAACTAGAAAAAAACTATTTTAAAAATCATATGGAACCAAAAAAGAGCCCAAAGAGCTTTTTGCTTAGGTTTGCCAAAGTTGGAATCATCATGCTACCCAACTTAAAACTATATTACAGGGCTACAGTAAACAAAACAGCACGGTACTGGTACAAAAACAGACACACAGACCAAAGGAACAGAATAGAGAACCCAGAAATAAGGCATCACACCTACAACTATTTGATCTTCAACAAAGCTGACAAAAACAAGCAATGGGGAAAGGACTCACTATTCAGTAAATGACTCTGGAAGAAGACTGAAGCTGGACACCTTCCTTACACTATACAAAGAAATCATCTCAAGATGGATTAGAGACTTAAATGTAAAACTCAAAACTATAAAAACCCAGAAGGCGACACTATTCTGGACATAGGAACTTGCAAAGACTTCATCACGAAGATACCAAAAGTAACTGCAACAAAAGCAAGAATTGACAAATGGAATTTCAGAAAACTAAAAACTTTTGCACAGCAAAAGAAATTATCAACAGGGTGAACTAAAGGAAAGGGAGGACATTTTTTCAAACTATGCATCTGACAAAGGTCTAATATCCACCATCTATAAAAACCTTAAACTTACAAGCAAAAAAATCCATTAAAAAGTGGCAAAAGACATGAACAGGCACTTTTCAAAAGAAGACATACATGTGGCCAACAAGCATATGAGAAAAAGTTGAACATCACTGATCATTACAGAAATGCAAATCAAAACCACAATTAGATACCATTTCACACCAGTCAGAATGGCTATCACTAAAAAGAAAAAATAACACGTGCTGGCAAGGTTTCAGAGAAAAATGAATGCTTATATGCTACTGGCGGGAATGTAAATTAGTTCAACCATTGTGTCAAACAGTGTGGCAATTCTGCAAAGACCTAAAAAACCCACAAATTCCCTTATTGGATATATACCCAAAGAAATATAAATTGTTCTATCATAAACACACGTGCATGTGTATGTTCACTGCAGCTATTCACAATAGTAAACACATGGAATCAACCTACATGCCCATCAATGGTAGACTGGATAAAGAAAATGTGGTACAAATACACCAGGGAATACTATGCAGCCATAAAAAAAGAATGAAATCATGTCCTTTGCAGGAACATGGATGGAGCTGGAGGCCATTATCCTAAGCAAACTAACGCAGGAATAGAAATCCAAATACCACATGGTCTCACTTATAAGTGGGAGCTAAAGGCTGAGCACCCACTGACACACAGGGGAACAAAACACCCTGGGACCTGTTGAAGGGTAGAGGGTGGGAGTGGATCAGGAAAAATAACTAACAGGTACTAGACTTAATATCTGGGTGACAAAATAATCTGTTTAACAAACCCCCATGACACAAGTTTACCTATATAACAAACTTGCACATGTAAGCCTGAACATAAATAAAAATATTTAATAAAAAATTTTAAAAGACATCAATTAATCCCTGTTAGAATTATTTTTTGTTATAATCTCTAATCAAATACTCCAATAGAAAAGCAATCCTTGGGAGTCAGTTAAAACAAATATATCAGACAACTTTATAATTTTTCCAAGACAACTATTAGCAACACATTGATTTTGATTCAAATGACAAAATCAAATACACAAAATTAAAGTGAACACTAATGTCAATTATTGCATATAAAGTATATGCATATACAATAATAGTCATTATTACAAAATTATCATTAGCGATAAAAATAGAAACATTTTAAAAGACAGCTAAAATAATCAGAACCTGATTACTGAGATTATTCTGCAATCTGAAGGAATTTAACTATGTTCATTATTTATATACCACTCTTCTTGTAAGCTTCACAACTAGACACAAACTGTTTTCTTCCACAAACATTAGTGAAATATTTATGAGCTAATTTCTTTTAAATCTATAGATAGATGCTAATTTGCACAGCCTCATGCTGATGAACTGCATTTTCTAACTGCTGTTCAAGAGTTTATGCAAGCCTTTCTGTGTAATCTACAAGGATCCATGTAATTTTCTTTCAGAACTTAGTAACATAAACTGTCCTGCCTGAAGAAATGGTATGCTTCTTTATTCCCCCAATGAGAACCGTATTTGTTTTCCTTTTGAGTCTCAAACGCTCATAGCTAAATTTAACATTCAATTCCAGGAAGAAAGATTGTGGCTATTACTATCTCTTTCTCCTCTTTCAATCTTTTATTTGTATTTTTAATAGCATTATCATGTGTCTTTTATTATAAAAAACTTTACTTTTAGGAAGCGACTATTAATTAAAAATAGAATGTCACCATTAGTGAACTTACTCATCTTTACTTATTAATTTTAAAACAATGTCTCTATTAAAGTATGGTTTTGAGAAACCACTAGAAATATTTAAGAATTTATGTTAAAAATATTCCAAAGCCAGAAAAGTATACTCCTTTAATAAACAGATCATCAAAAGAAAAAACCTTTATCCGTTTGGAAAAAAGAAACAGACAACAGGAAAGGAACAAACTACACAGTTTCATTCTTCCAGAAACAGTAAAAAAGAATAATACTTTCTTAGGAACAAAAAGAAGTTACAAGATAACAAGCTTTTTAGTTAGGGAGAACTTAGGAGAAATAAAAGCCCAGTTCACCAATTCTGAACAAACACAGCAGGACAGTTAAAGAGCAGAATGGGGCCAAACTTCAGTTATATGTACCCAAAATGAAACAAGGAAGGACTCTGAACCATTAATGGATTCAATAAACAAGCCTGATAATTCCCTGGGGGGAGTCTATTCTGAGAGTTCTTAAACCAGAATAAAGGTGGTTCGGATTATCTCAAAATGACATGATGTATCTCTTATTACTTACCTCTTGAGGTTTACTGAAAGGTTTAGTGTGAATTAAATATTCACAGTTCTCTAAACCCTGATATAATTATCTTGCTTAAAATTCAAGATAATACATAGAAGCTGAGTATATGTTGTATGGTTCTACTTATCTGAAGTTCAAAAACAGATAAGCTACATTATAATGTTACAAGTCCGAGTATTGGTTATCCTTGGGAGGTGTGGAGCAGGTATAGCAACTGAAAGCACTAGGGACCTTTTAAGATTTTGGTAATAAATGTGTCTTGAATTGGTTGCTCGTTACACAGGGTGCATTCACTTTATTAAAACTGAAATTTGTGATTTATGTACTTCTCTATATGTATATTATAACCATATTCACCCAAAAATGTTACATGTATAAAATAATTTAACCTGGATATTTTATAAATCATCTAATTAGACATATGCAATTTATAGGAAGAAAATACAAATGGTCAATAAATATACAAAGAAATGTTCGACTTCACTATTTTCAAGAAAAACAATAAAACTTGATTCCCCTCTCCTGTAGATGGTTAAAAAAAAAAAAAAAAAAGTATACGTTTTGCCCCTGATATTCTAAAAATCATTGTTCGTGTCCTTGCCTTCAGAGCTGGAGAGAGTATCAAGTGGAATACCCAATTTAGAGGGTAAACTGATAAGTAGCTACTGCTATTCTGAGAACCATTAATTCCCTCTTAGTATTTACCCTTGAGAAATATTCAACTGAACGTACAAAGATGTTTCCTTGCAGCATTGTCTGTAACAGAAAAAGGAGAAACATTAATGTCCACTGATGGGGAGAGAGCTAAACTAACTATGGTACATCCAAACACTATGACACAATATGCAGCAGCTGGAAAGAATGCAGTCAAGCTGTACTTTCTAAATTGATCTGCTCTCCAAGATGTATTGCTAAGAGAAAATGCAATACCATTTTTGGAAGGAAGAAAATGCAATACCATTGCTAAGAGAAAATGCAATACCATTTAAGCTCCCTCAAAAAGCTTAATGCCATATGGTTTATATAAATAATTACAAATGCACAGAGATCTGTCTAGAAGAATACCTGCCCATGACACATACGGGCCTCTATGGGATGGGACAGCTGTGACTGAGGATGATGGTCAAAGGAAATTAAACCTTTCTCTAATGTTTCATAGAGAGTATTTCCATTTGTTATTTATAGGGTAAAAAGGAAAGAAGGGAGAGAGAAAAGGAAGGGGAGAGAAAAAAGAAGTAGCTTAGCCATAGCCAAAGTAAGCTGCCTGCCAGTAACTGCGATTTTTCCATGATCCCATAATCAAAGCAAAAATGATTAATGTTAAGGTAGAAACAACCCATACCGGCTTAGGCAGATGATTGCTTGCCATACATTAAGCCCAAAGTAAATTTTCAAAGACAAATTAGAAAGACTGAAAACATAAATTGAGATAGGAATGATAAAAGTATCTTAGTAAACTAAAACTACATTGGTACCGCCAAGGATCCTGAGCTAATAAAACTATCATTTGGTTTACTGAGTAGCATTTATCTCTGTCCACTTGAAGTTTAAGCTCATGTTTTATTTTTCCCTTCATGAGACACAACCAGAAAAATATATAATAAAAGAACTAAGTTATGAAGGCATACAGACTGTCAGAAAGCAGGTTTACTGAAATTAAATACATCTACACAAAATATGAGCCCATAAATACATATGTTACATGTAATATGTTATATATATGTAATGCATATTATATGTAATATATGTCGTATATATGTTTATGTAGTATATATATGTGTAGTATGTTATATGTGTTTATATATACATACACACATATAAACACACACACACACAAGTCCCTTAAGCATGAAGAAAGTTCTAGCAGAAAATAGATATTTAAAAAGTCACCAAAAACAGAATGGTCATTCCTGACTATACTCATGTTTACTTTAGTCAAAAGCATATACTTAAAAAAAAAGAAGAAGAAGAAAGAATTTGTCTAAATCTACCAAGTTAATCATTTCATTTAAACAGCAAATAAGCATCAATGAGTCAGTCATTCCACAGTCATTAAAAACTCATATATTATTTGTACTATCAAATATTAACCATCCTTGGGCAAAGTACAAGGATAGTAACATGGAGTCTGCACCCTCATATGGGTATTACCTAGGTGGGGAGAGAATAATGTATTTCAATAAGGGAGGAAGGAAATGACAAAAAAGAATATATTAAATGCCACATTCTGAGAAAATAAGCAGGTATGTGATAGTGAGTTCATAAAATCTTACAGGCCTAGATCTACAATTAAAATCACTGAGCTTTAAACATCTTTCAGCACACCTATGAAGGAAGTGAGGAGCCAGAAGGTTGAAGGTCTTGGTTTGTACTCACAGAGGCCAGTTGTGACAGTCAGGCTAAGACCTCACATCTCCTGTGACCAGCTAAGTGTTCTTTCCATTAGAAAGGAGCCTTTAGAAGGCTAAGGAAAATCAACTAAAACACAAAAAAGAAATTAAGATACAAACAAGGCCTAAGTCTTGAGGGAGGACAGTGCTCAGTCAAGCTAGGACAAAATGCAAAGACATAAAGAAGTGGACTTCTTGACATTATTTTTTATGGTACACACTGCACAGTGATTGGTTTAGTCACAAGGAAGTTTTTCCATGGTCTCAGATTTCTGTTTGGTTTTGTTTTCTCCAAATTGTTTCAAACAATCTGAATTACTAGCAGCAAACTTTTTAAAATGTCACCATTTTTTTCTGCACAAATAGCAAGTACACTGTATTTCAACAACTTCCTGTTACTACACAAAGTTTCCTTACGAGATATAGAAGTTAAAACCACATAAACCCACACTAAGTGGAACTCTACTATGTGAAACCATTTCAGAATGATTAGGGTAACTCTAGTATACTCCACCTAGCTGTTATTTAAGGGACTGCTTTTCAACTTACTATGGTCCTCAAAATGTTACACATAGAGTTACAATATGATCTGGCAAGTCCAGTCCTAGATATATAAACCCAAGTGAAATGAAAACATATGTCCACACAAAAAAAATATGAGATAGGAGACCCGCAGGACTTGTTTTCTGGTCACAACCCTACTGGTCAAAACAGGATCTGGCCCAGACAGGATGAAGTGAAAAAACAGGCAGTCATCCAACGATGGCAAGGAAAGCAATCCCTAGCTGCCCTCATTGTCCATTAGCATAAGACACTCCCACCAGCACCACGACAGTTTATAAATGCCATGGCAATGACCTGGAAGTTACCAACCCCTTCCTTGGCAAGGGCCTGGAAGTTATGGCTCCTTTCCTAGAAAGTTCTAAATAACCTGCCCCTTAATTTGCATGTAATTGAAAGTAGGTTTAAGTAAGTATAAGTGCAACTGCCAAGAGACCATACATTGCCTACTCTGGGCCCGCTGCCTATGAGTTAGCCCTGTTCCGCAAGGAACTGTACTGCTCAA
>NW_012101254.1:1005246-1007007 GCF_000951045.1 Mandrillus leucophaeus
AATTCTTTCCTGGGTAAAGCCAAGAATCCTCCTGGGTTAAGCCTCAATTTGGGGGCTCACTTGTCCTGCATCAATAGCAGCACTATTCATAATAAAGGTGGAAACAACCCAAATAGCCTTCACTTGTTGAACAGATAAACAAAAGTGGCATATCTATCAGTAGACACTATACTAAAAAAAAAAAGAGCAAGAGAGAGAGATGAGGTACTGACACATGCTACAACATAGATGGACTTTGAAAACACTATGCTAAGTGAAAAAAGCCAATCATTAACGGCCACATAGTAAATGATTTCATTCATATGAAATGCCCAGACCAGACAAAGCTACAGAGACAGAGAGTAGATCAGCGGTTCCCTAGGGCTGGGGCTAGGGGGACCGTGGGAATGTGAGGTGTACTAATTAGTACAAAGCTTATGAAGGGGGGGTTCTAAAATTAGACAGTGGTGATGGTTGCACAGCTCTGTGAACAGTCTAAAAACAATTGACTTATACAGTTTAAATGAGTGAATTGTATATGTGAATTATATTTCAAAACAAAAAAATAATAATATGTTACTTAGCTGAGAGATTACCAAGACATGAACAACTAACCAATTCTGCCCTGGAAGCCATGAATGCCGAAGGAAAAGAGAAACTGTGAGGATACCCATCGCCTTACAAATTCGAAACAAGAACAAACACAAGCAAAGCAAGAGAACAAAAAGGGACCAAAAACTAAAGAGTGAAATCACTGAACCAAAAAAGCACTAGACAGAAATACATCAAAATGTTACCAATGGCTGTCCCTGCATAGTGAGACTATAGTTTTTCCTCCCTCCCTTATTTTCCAAATTGTGTGCAACTAGTATTATTTTTACATATTAACAAAAAATATCCCAGCAACATCTGTTCCGAAGACAAAAATCAGAAGTTGGAATTTCTTATATTAAAGGACTGGACAAAAGTCCATCACTAACATACGTATCACTGAGGGTAGCATTAGCCACTAACATAAAGTATAAAATTTGAATTATACAATGTTAAATGGGTCCAATGTTTTTCATATATATAAAAGTTGATATTCAGACATTAATCTTTTTTTCTAATATAAAATTATTGATATTCACTGGAAGGCATAAAATACCACTGTTTCAGAGAAGGGCATCCAACAAGTCATTTGACTGGACAAGGAATAAAATGCTTTCCTTCATGTTTCATATTATATCAATTATTTTTTCTTTTCTTGAGACAGAGTCTCACTCTGTCACCCAGGTTGGAAGGCAGTGGTATGATCTTGGCTCACTGCAACCTCCACCTCCTGGGTTCAACTGATCCTCCCACCTGAGCCTCCCAAGTAGCTGGGACCACAAGCGTGGGGCACCATACCCAGCTAATTTTTTTTTTTTTTGTATTTTTTGATAGAGACAGGGTTTCACCATGTTGACCACCGCACTCAGCCTACAATCAAATCTTTAAAACACAAACTGCTCATATTCTTTACAAAATCTATAGTTATGTCATTATCTTTAATAAAAGACTTTTTTAAAGTTACAGATTAATGCAAACTGAATGAACACACCACCATTTTGCCAAATAAAACAAAGACGTCTGTTACCAAGGCACTGAGGGTTTGGTCTAGGTCCCTGCTGCTTGCAGCACAGAGAGCCAATCACTGAGATGAGTATTGCCAGAGAAAAAGGCTTTAACTGGATGTGCAGCAAAGGAGATGGGAGATCAGTCTCAAATTCACCTTCTTGCCCAACTAGAATCAGGAGTTTA
>NW_012101254.1:1012057-1013458 GCF_000951045.1 Mandrillus leucophaeus
CAAGCGTGGGGCACCATACCCAGCTAATTTTTTTTTTTTTTGTATTTTTTGATAGAGACAGGGTTTCACCATATTGACCACCGCACTCAGCCTACAATCAAATCTTTAAAACACAAACTGCTCATATTCTTTACAAAATCTATAGTTATGTCATTATCTTTAATAAAAGACTTTTTTAAAGTTACAGATTAATGCAAACTGAATGAACACACCACCATTTTGCCAAATAAAACAAAGACGTCTGTTACCAAGGCACTGAGGGTTTGGTCTAGGTCCCTGCTGCTTGCAGCACAGAGAGCCAATCACTGAGATGAGTATTGCCAGAGAAAAAGGCTTTAACTGGATGTGCAGCAAAGGAGATGGGAGATCAGTCTCAAATTCACCTTCTTGCCCAACTAGAATCAGGAGTTTATAAGCAGGAAAGAAATGTAACTACACACACACACACACACACACACACACACACACACACACGGGGAGAGAGAGAGAGAGAGAGAAAGAGAGAGAGAACAAAACAAAAAATGGAATTAGGGAGTGGTAAGGAAGAGGAGACGGTCAACAGGCAGCAGGTGCTTGGGTCAATCATGACGGGTGAAGAGGCTGGTGTCTCACTGCCCAGATACAGTGATTTGGTGAGTTTCAGTTCTCTTTATACTATCTGGGAGGCCTGATGGTTGGTTTCCTGAAAAAGTAACTCAGATAAGACAACAGTAACTTTCTCGGGTTTTAAGCCTGGGAGGGTCAATTTCTATGTTTATTCAAAAGAAACTATAAAATCAGTTCCATGGGACAAGAGGGCTGGTTTCACATCTGTCATTCATATTATTTTTTCTTTTAACAGATACAAGCAAAATGATGAAAATATTTAAATCAGTTTCCCTCTTACAACCTGTTCTTCACACAGCGAAGGGTAGTTTACCCACAATGATTCATGAAATGTCTTCAAGGGTTTGGCCCCCTAAATCTGTCTACTATGTATAAGTATTTTTCTGCATAGAGGATCCCTAACATTTTTCAGAAGTGTTTGTAACTAAAAAGAGTTACGGCACTATTGCTTTAGAAAAACAATTCAGCGGCAGCCAAAGACAGTCTTCTGCTAGAAACAAATTCTAGAGACGTGCTTAACTCTCATAAAACTATACTGTGTAATTTTCATTCATGAAAAAAGCTTATCTAGGCAATGAGGTAGAGCCACAGATAAAGCATATATAGTCACTATTCTACAAAATAACTCTAACCTGAGAAGTCAAAAAACCATGAAGTACTGAAGAAAAAGTAGAAATAAAAGATCTATTTCTTATATATATATTATAGGTAGTATTATTTTGTTTCTACTTATTGGCATTAGATTTTGTTTATTAAATACTTGAGATGTTTTCATGATTAACATATCATAATATG
>NW_012101254.1:1014128-1023521 GCF_000951045.1 Mandrillus leucophaeus
GAGGCTGAGGCAGGAGAATGGCGTGAACCCAGGAGGCGGAGCTTGCAGTGAGCTGAGATCCGGCCACTGCACTCCAGCCTGGGCAACAGAGCGATAATCTGTCTCAAAAAAATAAATAAATAAATAAAATAAAATAAAATAATTTATAGGATATACAGATGTAACTCTTTGATGGACAAAAAGAGACTATTTTCAGAACAGTATAATCATTAAAATACTATGGAAGACATCCTTGAAAATCTGATCAATCTAAAAACCACATTGCCTATACAATCATATACCATGGAAATTCAGAGTTCAAAGAGGCTTTAGAGATAACTTAGTCCACTGGCTTGCAAACTTCTGGACCATGAAACTCTTCATCCAAAAATCCCACCAAGAAGTCTCATATAAAACAACTAAAAACACAGCAGCAGGCTGGGAGCGGTGGCTCACTCCTGTAATCCCAGCACTTTGGGAGGCCAAGGTGGGTGGATCACCTGAGGTCAGGAGTTCGAGACAAGCCTGGCCAACATTGAGAAACCCCGTCTCTACTAAAAACACAAAAAATTAGCCAGGCGTGACGGCGGGCACCTGTAATTCCAGCTACTCGGGTAACTGAGGCAGGAGAATAGCCTAAACCCAGTAGGCGGAGGTTGCAGTGGACCAAGACTGCACCACTGTACTCCAGCCTGGGCAATAAGAGCAAAACTCCGTCTCCAAAAACAACAACAACAACAAAACACAGTCTCTATTTCAGAGCCCAATCCCACTCCTCACCTCTGCCAGGACCTCTCCTTCTTAGAGGTGTTAAAGAACATCATCTGAAATCAGTGGCCCAGGTAAACCCTTTCTATTCTAGATGAGGTAACAGAGATCAGATTCACTTTTGACAGTTTATTTTCCTTACTGCTAAGAAAATTTTTATCCAGACTGCCTGGTAGTTGTTTTACACCTTATATAATCTTCATTTAAAGTTAGTCACAAACACATAACTTTAGAGATAGAAGGAGCCTAAGGGCAGGCTTCCCACTCTCAGTATGGTCTCTCTAGTCTACTCTACCTGTATTAAAATTGGTTGCATTAAAAATGAGTATTTTTTCAGAAATCATTAAAAGACATGGAAGAAAAGAGAAATACCGTATAAAAAACTTTACATGCAATATTCCAATTCTCACAACTCTGTAAGGTGGTGAACCATATATCCATTTTACAGATGCAGAAAGTGAGTTCAGAAACATTTAAACATGCCCATGAGAGAGGATAAAGTAAGAAACCATGATAGAGGATAAAGTGAGAAACCATGAGAGAGGATAAAGTAAGAAACCGTGAGAGAGGATAAAGTAAGAAACCCGTTAGGCAGGCATTTGGGGTGGGTCCTTGCTTGTTAAAACTCCTTCAAACAAAAAAGCCTGAAAATCAAACTGCAGGCCCCACATAAGAAAGAGCCCATGTCCTTCAATGGAGTGCTTACTCTGCGAACCCAAAACCCTTTGGACACATTTCCCTCTCCTTGGCATGCCTTAGTCTCTTACTTTTCATCTACTGACATATGTCTACCTTTCTGTAATTAGCCATAGGCTAAGTCTTCATTTATATAGGGTGAATCATCACTTCAGCCCCTGATTGGTCCCAGGCCAAGCTTTCACTTCAGCCCCTGACTGGTCCCAGGCCAAGGTCCTGGGCCGAGCCTCCACCTCTGCCTCCAATTCTTTACACTAACATACCTCTAAGTGGTGCTTTCTCCAAAATAGCCTGCAGACCAGTCAGCACATTCCTCGTCTTTCCAGTCCATAAAATCCCTGGATCAGCCTCACAGCTGGCAACCCTCTTTCAGGTCCCCTCTCAGTTGTAGAGAGTTTTTCTCTTTCGCTTATTAAAACTTTTGCTCCAACCTCACCCTCGGTGTCCATGCTCCTTAATTTTCTTGGTCGTGAGACAAAGAACTCTGGGTAACACCTCAAACAAGACTGCTTCACCTAGACCATATAACTGGCAAGCAGCAGAGACAGGATTTAAACCTACATCCATTTAACTCCAAATCCTGAACTGTTTCCAATAAACAACTTTACATTTGTGTAGCACAAATTCCAGGCTATGAAAGAAAGAAGGACTCCATGGTGCAGGCAGAGAAAAATGCCATATACTGTTCAAAATAGTATCAGAATGACAGTTATCTACTAATATGAATACCCTAAGTTACTGGCATCGCTGAAATGAGGTGATGAAGAGTATGGCTGACAATGCATTAAAAAATAAGAAGAAACAAAGTAACAAGAAGACCAACAAAGCTAAGCTCAGTTTAAATTAATGAGGCCTAGATTATGAATGTAAAGAAAGTTTTAAAAATAACTATTCAAAGAATCAACAATGAGAAATTGAATCACTAAACTTAAGCAAAAGCATTAAGTCCAAAAGTGAATGAGAAAAAAATTTGTCAGAGGCTGCTACAAATGAGTAAATTACAATTTATTTACAACAAAATTATTTACAAAAGAGTAAAATGTTTTTCAGATATTTAACAAAATGCTACAAAAATAGTTATTAATGCATAGTCTACCATTCTTAATAAAAACTCAGTTTTTCTCTAAAAGATTTTTATCCTTGATTATACCTAGAATCCTGATAAAAAAGCAATTCAGTGTAAAGGTTAAAAAATATAAAAAGTTAAGCTACTTAAATTCCACATAACTAATAATTACAAAAGCAACATTCTAGAAGTTATTGGGGATGGCACTTCTCCAAGAAATTAAATGAGTTAGTGGGATTAAAGTAAAAAGGAACTGGTATTAGGGTTGCCTTGTATTGTGTTTACTCCAAGCACTTTGGTTTATATCAGAAAATGTGGAGTCTAGAGGATATATACAGGGCATCTTCCCTAAGTATCAGCTTTACTATATTTTGGAAAGAATACTTTTACCTTCATACACAAGCACATAAAGTAGATCATAAAAGTCTCATGAAACTTACAATCTAGCAGAGGAATCTAATTCTGAAATAAGTAAATAGTGACATTGTAATAAGGGCTATGAAAGCTATAACAAGAGTTGTATGCTCTTACAGGAAGGCCAGAAATAATAACAGTAGTAGAGCTAAAGTAGAGAAGTTTTGTTTTGGTTTTCAGCTTTTGTTTATGGGTTTATTGGGGGCTGCCTAGGTGGAGATAGGGCTGAAGAAAGCAGAGTGTGTATGGTATCCCACATCCCTGAGCAGGTAGGTGTTTGTTAGGTTCAAGGAACTGAAATGAGATTCAGATAAGCATTTTTAATAATAAAAAATAGGACCATAATATCTTTATAACTCTAGAGAGGGAGGATGCTAGGCTTAACATTAATCCATTGCATTTGCATATGACACATTACATAGAGTTTACAAATCACTTTCCATTACACTCTCATTTGACCTTTGCGGCAACCTACAAGACAGAAAAGGTAGGAATTTTACAAACAAAAAAATGGGTTTGTGCCCAAGTCATAAAGCCAGATAATGGAAGCACTGGAGGTATCGCTGATCCTACTGAACATCCTCTAGTTATCATACGCGTGTCCACATGTCCACCACCTATACAATACCCGGAAGAAAGACCCCAAGAAACTCCACTAACTGAGAGGCTACTCTGTGCCAAGGACAGAATCAGAGGCAAAAGGTACAGTGAGCTGGCCTTACCCTACAGGATTCCCGCAACCAACTAATTCAGAAAGAGGGATCCCAATATGGTTTGGGTCTGTGTTCTCACCCAAATCTCGTGTCGAATTCCAATCCCCAATGTTGGAAGAGGGGCCTGGTGGGAGGTGACTGGATCATGGAGACAGATTTTCCCCTTGCTGTTCTCATAATAATAAGTTCTCATGATATCTCGTTGTTTATAAAAATGTGTAGCACTTCCCCCTTTCTCTCTCTTCCTCCTGCTCCGGCCATGTAAGACAATCCAGCTTCCCCTTTGCCTTCTGCCAAGATTGTAAGTTTTCTGAGACGCCCCCAGTCACACTTCCTGTACAGCCTGTGGCACCATGAGCCAATTAAACCTCTTTTCTTTATAAATTACCCAGTCTCAGATAGTTCTTCACAGCAATGCAAGAACAGACTAATACAGACCCCAATATATTATGTGTATCTCCACAGCAAAGAAGTCAAGAATAATACATAACCACCTATCTCATCAAAAAACAAAAAATGTTTTCATGTAAATCTTTAGAAAAACCATGAGGCAAAGAAGTTTGATACCTACTGACTGCTTAGACTTATACTCCAGGACTCACACTCTACTAACAACCACACCTGTGTAATCCATCCAACACCCTCTCCTCTGTCCTTTCACCCCCACCCTTACTTTCTTTACCTATGAAATGAGAAGATTGGGGCTCCATTGGTGGTTCTCAACAAAATGGCACTACCCATCTAAGAGCATTTTGGAATCTGTTGGTGATTTTTCTTTCCTTTTTTTTTTTTTTTTAACTTCTAGCATAATCATACCTTATATTGCATTTTAAATTACATTCCTTTCATTTTTCCTTTATATTGCAATTAGAGAATTATTACTATATTGATTCTTTTTTTATGGGGTAAAAATTTTCATTAGGAATTTCATTTCAGGACACTGAGAGTATTAGAGTATTAGTAAGGAGAGTATTAGAAATATTTAATGTGAAAGGGCGGCTATGGATTAGACAGAATTAAACATTAACAGACTAGATGGTCTTGAAGGTTCTTTCCAGTTCTATAATTTACTGATTTTATGAATATTTTGAGCACAAATAATGAGACAAAGAACACTGATAAAGAGAGTGTACATAATGATTTGTGGGCAAGAACAAAAAATCCTAAACCTGCTTCTGCACTTGATTAAATAATTAAATTTGTAGGAAAACAATTACATCTTACTGCCTAAAATATTACATAGCAGAATACTATGTACTTTACTTTTAAGAAAAGATTAAAATGTCAAAAGCAACATGATCTTATAATAGGAACTGACAAACTCAAGTTCAAAAGGAAGTTCTGGAATTGGCAAAGATTCAGCCCATATGTCCCAATGATCAATTAAAAAAAAAAAATCACACTTCATGGAATGGTTATATTGTGATCCAAACCTGGAATCATTAAGATAAACATATAGATTTAATATACTTCCCTCCACCCCCAAACAGAGAAATTGGTGATACATTTCAAAAAAAATATCAAAAATGATTAAAACAGAAAGATGAAGCTTTGAGGATCAACTGATCAATTTTTCCATGGGAAGAGCAGGGGAGAGAATACAGAAATTAAGAAGACATGGCACCCCTTGAGCAAGCCAACATTCCAAAGCTACTGCAGATGTATTTTTTTTTTCAAAAAAATAAATAAAAGAAGGCACCCCCCATACACACACTTACATATATGTATGTATACTTATATTTACAGGTTTGTATTTTTGGCTATCATAACACTTAATAATCATAACCTTTCAAGGCAGATATTACTGTCCACTTTCACTTAGGAACAATATGAGGTTAAAAGACAATACAGGGATTTCCAGCTATCAGGACCATGTGAAACAAGTCTTTCAAAAATAAGCCTAAAAGCCTCTGAAGAAAAAAGCTGTCGAAATTTACACAAACTTGACTCTGTAGAAGACTTCTGCTAAACTTCACCCACTGACTTAATATTATATATGAAACTATTTTGGTTTTGGTTTTGGTCTTTTTGTTTTTTTGGTTTTAAGACAGGGTCTCGCTCTGTTGCCCAGGCTGGAGTGCAGTGGCGCAATCATAGCTCACTGCAACCTCAAACTCCTGGACTCCAGTGATCCTCCTGCCTCATCATCCTGAACAGCTGTGACAACAGGCACACACCATCATAACCTGGCCAATTTTTTTTTTCTATTTTATTTATTTTTAATTACTTAGTTGGTTATTGAGTTATTGGACTGACTGATTGTAGAGATGGGAGGATCTCACTATGTTGACAGGCTGGTCTTGAACGCCTGGCCTCAAGAGATCCTACCACCTCGGCCTCTCAAAGTGCTGGGTTATAGGCACGAGCCACTTTGCCCAGTCAAAACTACTTTTTAAATAACTAATGCCTCTATGTACTAAGAACTTCCATGACCATTACCTAATTTGATATTTCAACATTTTATCTTAGTTGGTATCATATTTAAGATATTCATCTGATTTGACAGCCCCCATTATTCTAGTCCATAAAGGAAGAAGAAAAAAGATCAGTGGTACCAGGGGTTAGGGAGAGAATGTGACAATAAAGGGATAGCACAAGGAGTTTTCTAGAGCGACAGAACTGTTCTGTATCTTGACTAGAGTTGGGGGTTACACAACTACACATATATTAACATTTACTGATGTATGTCAAAAGAAAAAAAAGTCAGTTAAAAAAATTTAACTGCACTTCTTTAACAGCATGATCTAGAACATACTTGGTATGAGAATATTCCTCCTGGACTTCATTTGCTTTCAATGCCACAGTTTTTAGCTCATGAAATAAAATGACTTTGTAAAAATACTTCAGTCCTTTGATTGTTCAGTTTTTTATGTACGTTCTCATGAAACAGTTGCCAATTTATTTTTTAAAACATCACTAAGTTCTATTGATATATCAACATTTTAAAAATCCAAATTATAACAAAGTCAGACTTCACAAAAGTTACTGCCTTCCAAATTTCCTTGAGCTCCACTATATGAAAGTCTGTATTAAATAATAAGAAAGTCTATTTTAAGTCTCTGCTCACAACCATTTCAATCTTAGGAGGGAGGGAGACAAAATTTACTGAGTATCTACCTCCACGTGTGTGCCAGACATCACTGCAACTGTCTTGCTTCACTAGACAATCTCACCACCCCTGGGAGGGCGGTGCCTTTCCAAAAAACATGGGGTTCAGTAGGTTAAACAATGTAGCCCACGGGTCTGGGCTAATAAGGTAGTGGTGCCAAAATAAGCCAGAGCTTTTTAAAAAAGAGCTAATTTTAATGTGCCCCAAAAATAAGGGGATAAATTTACAGTATGTGGAAATGTATAAATGAAATTCACAGTCAGTGCAAAATACTGATTTGTCATCTCTAAAAATAGACAACTGTCAAGTTATTTGCTATGTGATAAAAATTCTTCCAACCAAGAAATCTGAGATTATGCTAACAAGTCAATTTCATGCACTAGATTTTACTAGTAACAAAGAAAGCAAGCTCTTCAGTATTGCTTATTACCAAGAACTAAAAATATCTAGCATTTTAGGTCAAGAACATAACTTATTAGTGATGTTCATCACATAAGCAGTAACTCAAGGAAAAAGTATCCTATACCCAAAGGGTTTTTTTTTTTTTTTCTGTTTTTCTGCCCCCAACTCTTAACTTCTTAAGGAGTCCAAACTCCTACTGTTAAAATTCAAGGTCTTCTACAGCCTGGCCCCAAGTTAATTTTTGAAATTTCCTCTAACTATTCAGCTTCTTAACACTATACTCAAGCCACAGCTGAATTCTTTCTATTGCTCAAGCTCAATTTATACCTCATGTCTAAGCATCTGCTCATATACCCGCTCTACTCCTCTTAAGGAAATTCAACCCCATCCTACAAGACCAGCTCAATTCTCTCTTCCTACAGTAACCCTACCCAAACCATCAGTTCAAAAAAGTCTCCTTCTTTCCCTAGAAGTGTAAGACTTATCTATTCATAACGTACGTAGTGTTATTGTGTAAAACTGATATTTATCTCACTTTTTTTCATGTATGTCTTATTTCTACACGTCAGAGACCTGTTACATCTATTCTTGTATGATCCTTACCTACTGGGTAGCCAGAAAATGTGTATTTTTTAAAATTTTAGGTTACAAGTTAAATAAGATGGTACTTAAATATATGTATTGATACGTATGATATATAAATGCCTAATGTATGCTCAACCTAGACATAGCATTACAGTTTCCCTTTAGGAATAAAACCATTTAAAACACACATTTTTTATCTTTTTTGCAATTAAAGGTTCTAAGCAGAGTAAATCCAACAGCAAATTCCTATATTCCCTTTTCTTATCACTAATTTAAATTATTATTTGGCCATGTACATTTCTCCCAGAAAGTACAGTTACACCATCTACATATAACATACAAAAGTTGTGGAGTACTACCACAAATGCAATTAATAGGCTAAAATTAAGGCATAAACAACCAGCCTTAGAAGTGGTAGCTACAAATAAATATTCACTCTTGGGAAATTAAAAATAAATCTACAAGCAAAATATAAATACAAGCTGGTACTAAGGCCATCTGCTAAGCTTTTAAATTCTAGTGGGTTATCTATGCACATACTACCATATGAAATAATGAGAGTCAGAAATACAGTAAATCATAAGGTCACCTAGTTTAATAAGGCAATACAACACAATGGTTGACAGCACAGGCTCTGGAGGCAAACTATACAGACCCTGTCTAACTCCATTACTCACTCCACTAACAATGTAGCCTTAAAAGCAAGTTAACAACCTCACTGTGCCTCCATGAGTAATAACAGTACCTACCTCAGGATAAGTATTGAGTTAATATATGTAAAGTGCTTAGAAGAGTGGCTGGTATATGGTAAGTGCTCAATAAATATACTACTGAATTACACATGGCACTAATATATTTACTGTTTCAATTAATATATTTTATCAAACATATACTTTTATCCATGGCCAATATATTTACAGATGTACTTGGGTTTACCAGATACGTACTATCTTCTATTTCACCAGATGAGTTTCCTTCCCATATAAACTATACCTTCTTTCTCATTTAGGACTTTCTACAATAGCAATATCCAACAGAAATATAATGTAAGCCACAACCGTAATTTTAATTCTTCTAGTTGCTACGTTTTTTAAAAGTAAATAATATATTTAACCTAGTATGTCTAAAATGTTATCATTTCAACATGTAATCAATCCAAAATAAATTAACAAGACACTGTACATTTATTTTTTCATACTAAGTCTTTGAAATCTGGTGTGTATTTTACACTTACAACATATCTCAATTTGACTACCACATCACAAATAGTCAGTGCTATGTATTAGTCTAGTAGATGCCATATTGGACAGTGCTGCTTAATATACTTCTGTGTGTACTGCATACTGATGACTACAAAAGTAAATATTCCATGCTGTCTTAAATTTGTTGAAAACAAGTAACAATTTGGTATTATAATTCAAAATCTTAGACTTTTCAAACAGGAAGCATTTAAAGTACCTAGTTTCTCAAAACTCTACTTTACAGATGAAGAAACCCAGAGAAGTAAAATAATTTAGTGTAATGTAAGGGTTACCAGGAAAATTTCCTTTTTTGGGTCCTAAGTCTTCCTACAATCAAACTCCTCTTCAAAATCAGGGTAGCCCTGGGCCGGGCACGGTGGCTCGCACCTATAATCCCAGCACTTTGCGAGGCCGAGGCAG
>NW_012101254.1:1023737-1041801 GCF_000951045.1 Mandrillus leucophaeus
CCATCTCAAAAAAAAAAAAAAAAAAAAAAATCAGGGTAGCCCCTAAATTAGCTAAGACTGTGGTCAGACTATCCAGGTTTGAAGCCTAGCTTGGCCACTTAATAAGTGAAATTTCCAACCTGTTACTTCCTTAGTTGTAAAAAATAGGGGTGATAATAGCAGTACCTACACATCAAGGGGTTGTGAAAATCAGATGAGTTAATACCTATAAAGTATTTGGAACAGCAACTGGTGCAGAGTACACATACTGAGTAAATGCTGGTTATTATTAGTTATTAAAAGGAGGCTGGTATAGCTAGATTAAGACACATCAGTTTGGATTTAGACACAAACGCTTCACGTGAAGTTTAAGAGTGTGACCAGTTTTTTGCATGTTTTAAGTGCAATGGTGGGTTGCTTGTACAGAAGCAACTAGAGTCCTCACTGGCTCTCTTCAGGATGGGGTGGGGCCACAGAGCACGCCCTGATCCCTGCCTTACACAGACCTCTTAGCAGAATTACCCTTTCTTCCTTGACCAGATGGGACAGAATAGGCTCTTTCCCCACCTTGTCTTGCCTATGTAGTAAGAAACCGTGAAAAAGTTGTACTTCTTGGAGTGGAAATTCCTCCCTTTCTTCCCCACCGAGTCTAGGAAGGTAAAGAAGATAACATTAAATATGCTTTCACTGTACTCACATGTTGAGAACCATATTCTCCAAGCCCACTCACTTGTGTGGTACAAAGGTGGAAAGGGGAATGCTGCTATCAGAACTATATCTGAAATACAAAATGTCTTTAATAAGATTAAGATACTTGCCAGGGTCCCATTGTAGCAGATCTAGGGCTAGATCTATAGTCTAAGTCACATGTTCTCAACTGTAAACCAGGATGAGGTCATATGCTAACATATCAGTACAATGGAAAACTGATCCTGGGCCAAAAAATGATTACAGATTGAGAGGAAATGATTTGATGGTTTAAGATACAAAGTTCGAGTCCATAATTTTAACATTGTAATAGGATCTGAAGAATCTCCTTATGGTCAAGGTGACTGCCTTTGGGGAGCATCGTTTGTTAATTCCTTATGGAAATATAGTAATGATATTGGAAACAGACACTGAGGACAGAATTCAGGATTGCTGAGAACCTAACACGAGCTTTGCACTGACTTGTTACACAACTCTGCACTCCAAGACTCTTTCTAGCTCTACAATTCTCAGCGTCTAGGGAAAGGGGTCTAAATTAATGCAGCCTAGGTGGCTGGAATCTGGAATGTGGGAGTTACTGAGTGCTAAAACTTATTTCCAGAGGAAAAAATGAAAGATAGTATCTAAGAGTCAGAATCTGAAAAAGCAAGAGTCAGGGACAACCAAGCTGTTTTCAATATAAACCATTAAAAGAAAAGAGAAAGTAAGGACAGTTCCAAGGTCAGTGCCATCAGGCAATTGCCATGTTGGTGAGGGATGTGGCTGCAAAGTCAGCACAATCTCAATCTGAAATCAGTCATTACTGAGCATGAAGCCAACATTACCTTTTTTCTCCAAGTTATAAATGTATGATAATAATCTACTGTTACTTTAGCAGCAAACTATGAAGATTGCACATACATGACCAAATTTTAGTGTTGGAAATTTTAAAACCTTACAGCCAAAGTAATCTGATACAAATTTACTAATATTCCTAATGATTGCTGTGATTCACGGTCTCTAGACCTAACTGGAAAAAAATTCATGTGATTCACTGTGGTAACTACAACTACTACAAAGCCAAACACTCTAAAAAGAGCAGTAAGGAAACCAGAGTTTTTCCCTGGGTTGATGCTGAAGACCTCTAAAGCTTTGATGGTTTTTCTTTTTAACAGCTTTATTAAGATATAATTCAAATACCATAAAATCTACACATTTAAAGTGTACAACTCCATGATTTTTGGTATATTCAGAGTAGTGCAATAATCACAATTTTAGAACACTTGCATCACTCTCACCCTGGGTTAAGGAGTGCTTGTGGTCTGCTCTCCTTAACAGCTCTTTCTCCAGGTAGCCACATGGTTTCTATTCACCTGGTTCAGCACTTAGCCCAAGAGTCACTCCCTCAGACAGGACTTTGCTGACTGTACAACTTAAATTATAACACCAGCGTCATGTAACACACTTCAACTCCACCTAACACATCTCATCCTCATTTAACACACTTCAAGCACCACTCATATTACTGCCCACTCACCCTAAATCTCTATTTTTCTTAGGACTAGTTGTATTTAGCATTTCAAATGTTTTACTTATCTTCTGTTAACTCTGAAAGGCAGATTTTTGTTTGTTTTATTAACTGCTATACTCCCTGGGGCCTAAAACATGACACATTGTAAAAGTTTAATGTTTACAGAAGGGAAAAAGGGAGAGAGAGGAAAGAAGGAAATGGCTACCCTACTACAAATGTCATTATTTTATGTCTGTTTCAATTTATTAAATTATGGATTTTCTATATCATTTTTCTCCTTTATAATCAAGGACGACTAATCAGAGAAAACTAAAATAAATGAAGGTCACTGAACTTAACACCATTGCAGACTCCAGTATCTATGCTTTAAAGATTTGTTCTCAACTTTGCCTTCTTTCAAGTCTTTACTGAGTGTCTTAGCTGGGTACCATGGGAAATACAAAAGAATTGTAAAGCAAAGTCACTTTCTTCCAAAGGCCTACCATCTATGTGAGCAAGACATGTATAAATTAAATGCATACCATCTTTCTTTCTGCCTTTGTTTTCGGTTCTTAAAAATGTGAATTAAAAGTACCTAGTAAATATCATAGAATTTTAGGAGAAAAAATAATCTACGTGAACTAGCATGGTCAGGAACTACCTCCTAGAGAAAGCAGGTTCATATAGTAGGTGGAACTGAAGTAGCAAATAGCACCAAACACATTATGGCTTAACAAAGTAATTTACCTCTTGCATATGTAATAGTCACAGGGTGGAGGAGGAAGGCTCACATTGGTGGGGCAACTCTCTTACATAGTCATTCAGAGACCTAGGCTGCTTGCATTGTGGCTCTGCACTTTCATGGTCTCACATCACCTAGCAAAAAAGGAAAGAATGTGGAGGAACACTACATATCATTTTCCACTCACATTCCATTGGCTAGAACTCAGTCACAAGGAAAACAAGAGCTAGCTAGCTCCAGGTTCAGGATGAAGAGAACAAATTCTAGTAAGAATTTGGTAGTCTCTGCCACTGGAGGATTTGAAATGAACAATGGAGGATGGGTGGCACATAACTGGGAAGGAGGGAACCACATGAACAAAAACAAGCAAATCAAAGCTAAGTAACAGTACACTGGAAGAGTGAGGACAAGTCTGGCTGTATTCTGGGGAGCAGCGAGAGAAGAGTAAGGGTGGTTATTTCAGTGGTTCTCAAACGCTAAACTTAAAACCAATCCCCAATATATGTCAAATTTTCTACCATTCTACAATGAAATGAGAATAAATACAAGTTCATATCTTGTTAATAATGCTGAATTTTATAATTCAACTTCTGTAAGATATACAATGTGATAACAATATAAAAATTTCATGCTGTAAGTTTTTATACTAAAAAAAATTTTTAACAGGTCAGTTAAGGCTGTCAAAAGTTCTTTCTAAGATAATGCTCTTTCCTGACTATAACAAAGTCAGTCTTTATGCCATAGGCAATGAGGATTTACCGTCACTTTCCAGTTTATCATGTATTTTTAGTGGTTTAATATTTTCTAACAAGCCTGTATTGCTTTGGAAATTAGAAAAGATTTATTCCTAAAAGCTGTAAGGGTTTAAATATACAAAACAAGAGTTATCTGGGAGTGAGCAGAAAGGCTTACCAGACCACACATATAAACTATACTCAAAATACATGCTGAAAAGGTAGAAAGGTATCTGACTCTTCTGAACCCAATTTCAAACTATTCTATAAACATATAACATATATGACAAATACTAAGCCAAAAAGGGAGTTTAAGAAAGTAGTAAATTAGCATGCTAAGAACAATCTGCTATAGCATTAATCCAGATGTTCCTATAGCATTAATCCAAAGTTTCATTCCTAAATGAACTACTTTTCACTAAAAATGGCATTATCTACTATTTTCCTATTTACTACAGGTTACATAGGAAAATGTTTAGTTAACATTAAATACAGCAATGAAGAAAGTAAAGTGCTCTTTTTGCTAGGGAAATTCAAATGTCATCATTCAACCGTGAGATAAAAATAAATTTTATTTGGAACGAAAGTGTTAAACTTTTAATCTTAAAAAAAGTGAACACTTAAGAGGAACTATTTATGACAATGGAAATGTGAATTTATTAAAGAAAGAAAGTTATTTCCTAACCTCTAATAAAATAATAGTTCTATAAAAAATCACTTCTTCAACCTTTCTTCCTTACATATCACTAATGGCAAGTATTGAAAAAGATGGCACTGCACATGACACCTCCTTAAAAATAGAGAAAAAAGCTGTCCAAAAAATTAAAATGGTACAAATTCCATTAACTGAAAGTCTAGTGTAGTGCTCCATTACGTTCCAAACACATCATGTAAATGTTAGCCATATATCTTTCCAGTCAAGTTAGACCTATTCAGCTAAGGGGGAACCAAACCAAATGAAGCCAACCATGCATGGAAAACATCTGCTGATAATTTCTAAAGTTAATGGTTTCTAATAGTAGTATATATCTCTTATCACAATGCTTTCCATGGAAAATATGCAATTATTCACTGGTGAAAGATCACACTAAGTGACTTGTTAATATTACAAAAACCAGTAGTGGTACCATATAGCAGTCTGTTCATGTTTGGATAATTTAATTAGTCAGGGTTTAATAAACTTTCTGCTTAAGTGAGTTACTGTTTTTAAAAAATCTAACATACATATACCATACCACACCATAGTAAAAGATGTGCAAAGTTATTTCTACAAACAGAATTTTAGGTCACTGAAATTCAATTTAAAACACATATGGAAAAATGAAATATTTAATAAATAGTTCAACTTAATTATTTTAAAATGAAATCACTTTTTTTAAACTGTCAGTCAAATATGTTACTAAATGTTACACTCTCAAATGTACACACAGTTAAACACTCTGATCATAATAGTTCTAGTCATATTAAAATTTGATGGCTAACATTTATACAATGTGTGGCCAAGTTTTCCTCTAAGCTCTGGACAAAGAAACAGAAACTAGATCTGCATTAGAGATTTTATTCTGCACAACACAGTTCTTGCCCACAGTACTTTCCTAGCACTATTATCTTAAAATTACAATAAAATAATATTGGTTAATGGCAAAGCCAGGAAGTTATAATGAAACTGAGAAGACCCTAAAAGTTTAAAAGTCTCAAAACTAGAATCACATTGTACAATGAGTAAATACATTAAAAAATAATAATAATAATGCCAGAATTATTTCCAAAAGAGCCCTGTGGCTTTCAAAATGACTGATTTGGGAAGGCCACAATACTTACTCCCACAATGCTGTCACTACTTACAGTATTTTTAGAACTCCTTTATGGGAAATCCCTGCAGAACTTTTAGCACATTCTATTAATTATCCTCAATGAATGGTAACAAATCTCCAAACTTTGAAAGCGAATTTGAGTTTTTGAAGCAATTAAAGAGTCTCATGGGGCCTAATACAGAGAATATGATGGATCAGCAAGCAGGGCCACTTATATTTGGTCCGAAATGAGATGTAAACATGAGTAATAGACTAATTTTCCTAGGAGGCCTCCTGGGAAGACAAAACCTCTAAGGTGACTGCTCTGAAGCCCATTTCTCACCTAGATATCAATGTAACTCAATTTCACAAATAACCGGCATCCAGTTCAACATTCCCATTTTACTAACGAGAAAATGAAGTTTCTAAAAAGGTAAAAGAAATTTCCCCAAATCACCAAACTATTTAGTGGCAAACTGGGGCCTAAAAGTCAGGTCTCCTAATTCCTATTCAGTACTCGTTCCCATTCACTATGCTGCCCATAAAATTTAAGGCTTGAGAATAAAGTAGAATTGCTTTTAAAATCCATTAGGAGTTTTAGTTTTAAATTCAAGTTAAGACAACTGGAAATGGGTGTGGTAGGTCTAGACCCTAAACTGGGTCTGGTTTGCAATGCCAGAGCTCTTATAGCTCAACCAAAATGTAAGAAAGTGGGTTTGCTTATGCAGACATTAAAACAAAATTAAAGATGAGTTTTCATCATCACTAGTAGCATTTGTTGAGCATTCACTATGCCAGACACTTTGCCAGGCTCTTTTGCTTGCAGTGCTTCATTAAATCCTCAGAACAACCCAATGGAGGGTAGACACATTATACCCTCACTTTAAAGATAAAGACAGTAGGTCTACTAAGGTTAAATCATATAATCAGAGTTACAAAGTGTGGCAAGTTGTATTTTCTAAAGATGGTTATAAAAATACATTCTTTTTCTTAATAAACTTATTTACTTTAGAGTAGTTTTTAATTTTATTTCATTTTATTTCTATAGAGACAGGGTCTCCCTATCTTGCCTAAGCTGGTCTCGAACTCCTGGGCTCAAGTGATCCCCCCAACCTCAGCCTCCTGAAGTGCTGGGATTAGAGGTGTGAGCCACTGTGCCTGGCCTAGAGTAGTTTTAAAATTGTGATGATAGGACAGAATTTCCATATACTCTATACTTAGTTTCCCCTAATATTAACGTCTTATATTAGTAGATACATTTGTCACAACTAATGAAGCAATATTATATTTGTATTAACTAAAGTCCAAATTTATCTAAATTTCCTTAGCTTTTATCTAATGTTATTCTGCACCAGGGTCCCATTAGAATACCACATTACATTTAGCCATCATGTCTGCCATGGCTCCTCTTGGCTATGACAGTTTCTCTGACTTTCCTTGCTTCTAATGATCTAAGATTCTAAAAAGCTGAGACCGGTCCCCAAGTGTATCTTACACCAGAGAGGGTGCTCCTTAACCATACTACTAAATAATTTTCTGTAATCCAAATTGCTTGTCCTTAGGTTTGTTTTTTGTTTTTTGGTTTTTTTTTTTTAATAGGGACAGGATTTCACGATGTTGACCAGGCTGCTCTTAATCGAACTCCTAGCCTCAAGCAATTCTCCTGCCTCAGCCTCCCAAATCACTGGGCCTAAATTGGCAGACATATCACATTTGGAAAGTAGATCCTACAGCAATGCTTTTTCTTCCAGTAACCTACATTACTACATAGTATATTCAAAAGAATATATGAATGAGCTATCATGGCATATAAGACTATGTGGCTTCAAAATATAAGTAACATCATTCTCAGTGACAAGACCAAGCAAGTTATGTATTAATATTTTTTAATAGCCATACATTCTTTCCACACAGTTTTGGAAAGATATACACTAGAGATTTTTAAAAATATTTAAATAATTCCTGCTTTCATTTAATGGCAGGAGTGCTTATAAAATATTATTAGATTTACTATACACATTTTAGGATTAAGTTGTAGCCAGTGCTAATTATAACATGCCTGGAAAAATATCTAACCTACACTGATTAAAATTCTATTTATAAAGGAAAAATCTAAACCACAGAAACAGTGCTTAGTTTAGAACAAGAACATGTACATAACTGCCAAATGCAATCCCTATTTAGATGTCTGTCTTACTGAACACTGTAATCACAAAAAACCAAAATGAATTTCTAAGTGTTTCAAGATGAAATAGCTTTTGCATAACTTTCAAGGCTTGTAATTACTTCCTTGAAAAGGTAAATAATCCAAGTTTCAATTTATTTATAATACTAGTTCTCTAGAAGTTAACAGATTGAATACTCAGCTTTACTATACATGGAAGCCTCCTACAAAATTCAGAATCTCTCAAATTAACAATTAAATGCTAACCAAAGAAAAATTACTGGAAGTCAAAGGCCAATACTAAGTTCCTACAGCCATTTATGGATAATGCAAACCCCTAGGCTTACTGAATGGGTTTTTAAGACTCCTCAAATACTTGGGGATAGCAAAGTATAAATCTAAACTGATTGCCCAGAAAAATGAATCATTAACTACACACACAGTCTCTGCTTCCTCACTTCCCATTCCCTCTTCAATCAACTTCCCTCTTCAGTCAGCTTTCGGCCTCTACCATTCCACTGAAACCACTTTGGCAAAAGAGTCCACTTTCATGTAGCCACATCCAAGAGCTACTTCTCTGTCCTCATTTTACTCTACCCTCTTGGCAGCATTCCACACGCATGGCCACTTCCTCCTTGAAATGCTAGCCTCTCTTGGCTTTTGTGACACCACTCTCCAGGTTTTCTTCTGACGTCGGTGATCCTTCTCTCCTGGTTGGATTGGTTGGCTCCCCTTCCTCTACCGGACCTCTAAATGCTGAAGCTTCCTATCACTCAGACATCAGTTGTCTTCTCTCTATCCTCTTCCTCCTTCCTCTTTCCTTTGCGCTATCTTTATGCTGATACTACCAAAATACCTCCAACACATTATCTTAGCTCCAGACCCACAGGTTCATCTACTTACCCAACACTTGTGTGTAATCTTACAATGTAAATCCAGTTACACAATTTCCCAGTTTAAAAACCTTTAACGGCTTTCCACTGAGCCTACAGTAAAAATCGAATTACCACTCCCCTTCCACCTCCGTGCTAACCTCTTCTGCCAGGTTCTCCAACAGGCCACTTCCTACCTCAGGGCTTAGTACAAATTGTCCAGGCTACCTTCTCAGACTTTGTTTCACTACCTCTGTTTCTTCCTTGAGGTTTTAGGTGTCAGCTTAATGTCAATTCCTTAAACAAGCTCTCACTAAGGCTGACCACTACTTAAAGCAAGTTCCCCTCAATAGTGATTCTGCCTCAGTCCTGAGTGCTTCATTTATGGCTCTCATTACAGCCAGCGGTTATTTATTCATTTGTCTGTTTCCTTGTTTTCCACCTGTCATTCCCTCTAGAATCTTAGTTCTATAGTTCTGTAGTTGTAAGGACCATATTGATATTGTGCACTACTATATCCTCAGCATAAAACCCCAGCACACTTTGAAAGAGCTCGAATTTTCCCGACCCCAGAAACAGGGTCGCACCCTATTGCCCAGGCTAAACGTGCAGTGACGAATCACAGCTCACTTGAACTCCAACTGATACCCTCGCCTAGGCCTCCCAAAGAGCTAGGATTGCAAGCATGAAGCATCATACCCTGCATGAAAGAGCTCAATTTCTACTTGATGGAGGGCTTAATATAAAAAAGAGAAAAAGTCAGATAAATTGATCCTGTCACTTTATATTTTTGCCAGGAATTCAAAAGCTAGTATAGGCCGGGTGCAGTGGCTCACACCTGTAATCTAAGCACTTTGGGAAGCCAAGGTAAGTATATCACTTGAACTCAGAAATTGGAGACCAGCCTGGGTAACATGGCAAAACCCTACATCTACAAAGAAAAAATACAAAAATTAGCCAAGCATGTTGGTGTACACCTATAGTCCCAGCTACTCAGGAGGCTGAGGTGGGAGGATAGCTTAAGCCCAGGAGGGGCATGTTGCATCAGCCAAGATTGGGCCACCGCACTGCACCCTGGACAACAGAGCAAGACCCTGTCTGGAAAAAAGAAAAAAAGGTAACAAATGTGGTTCAGCTGACCAGTCTTTGGCCCTTTTGCTATTTTTATATGGGGTCCTTTTTATTAAACAGAATACTAATACAACAAGTATAAAAGTATTAACAGGAAAATAATGTCACTTTACATCCAGAATATTTTTAATAGCCGCCAATGTGCTTTCAAAGGTTTATCTCTATGATGTAATGAAATGCAGTATAAAAGGATGAAAGTGTTTACCCTAATTGAAATACAGAAGGCAGGGATTATTTCCATTTTACAGATACAATCACTAAGGCAAAGAGGTCAATGAGTTACCTAAAATCACAGATGTTTAGTGGTGGAGCTGAAGTCTGATCTCAGTTTTCCTGGCTCCCAATCCAGTCAATCTTTTGTTTCTTTTACTTTCTTCTTTTTTGTGTTTCATTTTGGTACATACTTTCAGCCTTCTTAAAACTGTAGGGTTCAGTAAAATGTACAAACCCTAAGTATATGACTCAATATTTTTACAAGTCAATATATCCAGACTGAGACAGAGTACTGCCTGCAACCCAGAAGCCTCCTTCTTGCATGTCCCTTCCCAATAATTAACTACTCCACTGGTAACCACAATTCTGAATTATATGACCATCATTAGTCTTACCTGTCTTTTAACTTTATCTAAATGGAATTAACAAACATATACACAGCCAGGTGTGGTGGCTCACACCTATAATCGCAGCACTTTGGGAGGCTGAGGCAGAAGGATTGCTTGAGCCCAGAAGTTCTAGACCAGCCTGGGTAACATGGTGAGATCCCATCTCTACCAAAATGGGAGGATCGCTTGAGCGATCCTCCATAGATGGGCATGGCAACGTGCGCCTGTGGTCCCAACTACTTGAGAGGCTGAGGCAGGAGGATCACTTGAACCCCAGAGTTGGAAGCTGCAGAGAGCTATGATCGCACCACTGTAGTCTAGTCTGGAGGAGTGAATGAGACCCTGTCTCAAAAAAAAGTGTATACTCTACTGCATCTGGCTGCTTTTATTCAACATGTCTGTGAGAGTCACCCATATAAGTAAGTGCCAAAATGGTTTCTTCTTTTTCATTGCTGTACGGTATTTCACTGTATAAATATCCCAAAATGTATTTATTCTGTTTGACATCTGTGTATTTTTCAAGTTTGAGCTATATGAATAATGCCATTACAAACATTCTTATTTTGTAGATGAAGAAACAAAGGCCCTAAAAGGGAAAAAATACTTAAAGAAACACAGCAATTGGGCAACCAAGTATATCCCAGGAGGCTTGATTCCCCTTTTACAATGTAACACAAGTCTGCAAGTCCATCTGAATCTTAACCTAAAGATTTTTTAAATTATTGCACAATATAAAACCAAGTCTTAGGTTACAAATACTATGCCAAAGATTACTGTAGTTTCTGGTTATGAAAGTTACTTTATTTGTGTATGTGTGTCTATGTCTGGTTTTTCAAATCTATCTAGCTACCTACTTACCTACCTATTTATTGACAGGCTGTCATTCTGTCATCCAGGCTGGAGTGCAGTGGCACAATCATGGCTCACCGCAGCCTCAAACTCCTGGGCTCAAGTGATCCTCCCGTCTCAGCCTCCCAAGTACTAGGACTATAGGCACACACCACCACACTCAGCTAAGAAGTAACTTATTTTTATACATGTAACTATTCTATAGAGATTTACCTCCTCTACAGTCAAATAAAATTTTGTTCCCCAGATTAGAAATGAACCAAATTGGGAATTCTATCAAAATATGAACAGAGACAACAGTCCCAACTTATGAGCAGGTAGCATTCTAAAACTCTGCATTTAAATCAGCTGTTTGGAATTCAGATGCATTTTCCCAAAAAATTACATTATACAAAGTGATTAGGTTTTCAGGTCAGCCTACAAAAGCCAACTTCACAAAAATGTACCTGAAAATAGCACTAATAACAACACAGTCTTTAACCACTATGAATAAATGCTTAACTTCAAATAATGATTTATAAAACTATCTCCTAACACCTCAATCTCTTGTTTTAACTCCTAAAGTGTGGGAGGCCCAGTTCCAAATGCTTCTGTAACTGGCTTATGCCTTTTTTTTTTTAACCCCTCACTAACACTTTTGACTTTATGTTCCCAAATCCTGGGCCACAGAATTCAGACCACAGAATTCCTTAATTCCTATCCCTTAAATAATAACTCTTTGAGATTTTTCACTGCTAGAGAAACTTTCTGGGGGGAGAGAGAGAAATTAGAAAAATAGAAGGAAAATAGTAAAATTTCAAGAAGTCTTAAAAAGTTGGTCTGTTTTTACCAAAACGGGCATGGAGTCAGGCAGGATTTTCCTAACCTCCTACTTGCATTAAAATATTCTTCTCGAGAGCCCTGCTCAATCTTTCTAGACTTCTTAAAATCCTAGGCTGGGCACCTCTGAGTCTCTCCCCTTTCACTAGGAAAGTCTCCAATTTAATTTCTTCTCACATTCCTTCTCATTACTCAGTGATAGCCTAAATGGAAAGATAAAGTGATATGTTGATAACATCAAGTCTTTAGGTATGCGCAGAAGTGAAATCAGGGAGAGATGAAGACTAAGGGGTGTTCAGGCCATTGGGGTCACAATCTGTGACTTAGTTGTGTACCCATTAGAGGCTATATACAGATACTTTGGAGCAAATAAACCATTTCATAAATGGACACCAAAAAGGTTTCCAGAAATGAGAACAATCTACCTTATATACCACAATATAATATTCCTTTCTTCTTTAAGGCTCACATTATCTTTCCAGTAATTAGACTGAAGATGTATTCTATATTTTCTCCATACAACAAGCACTGACCTGAATACACCACAAACAGGTACAATGCAAGGCATCAAAAGGCTAGCTCTAATTTGATGAAATTAATTTACCTGCAAATGGAGAAATCGATTTCTATTCAGTCTAGGTGATAAAAACTAAAAGAACAACAGCTACCCTAGCCTTAAAATCCAATAAAGAGCACGGTAAATGTCTCTGAAAATCAAAAGACACTTACAAGTCATAAATGCCCTCAAAGGATTCTTAGGCATAGGAATGAGGAGTTGATTCACTAAACCTCAAAGAATGGATGTTTTAAAGGAAAAAGAAGATAAGACTGTGTCATTTTATCAAGTAAGTCTTCACAGTAAGTAAAATACCTTACGGGCCAAAAATTAAAATGAACTGCCAAACTTATGTACAAATTATTAACTATCACTTCTGTGACTGAAGTTAATATGAGAATCATACACTTAAGTGTAACAATGTAAAGAGGTATCCAAAAGTAATTTGAGCTAGCTTAATACAGACAACTAAATACACCCTCAGAGAGCTGACAGCCTGTAAACCAGCAGTCCCCAGGCTTTTTGGCACCAGGGACTGGTTTCACAGAAGACAATTTTTCCATGGAGAGCAGCGGCAGGGGCAGGGGTGGTTTCAGGATGATTCAAGCCCGGTGCATTTATTGTGTACTTTATTTCTATTATTATTACCACACTGTAATACATAATGAAATAATTATACAACTCACCATAATGGTAGAATCGACGGGCGTCCTGAGCTTGTTTTCCTGCAACTAGATGGTCCTATCTGGAGGAGTGGAGGATATGAGACAGTGACAGATCATCAGGCATTATATTCTCCTAAGGAGCATGCAACCTAGATCCCCTGCATGCACAGTTACAGGGTCTGCATTCCTGTAAGAATCGAATGCAGTGGTGACGAATCTGAGCGGAGGTGGAATTCAGGCGATAATGCAAGTGATGTGGAGTGGCTGTAAAGACAGATGAAACTTTGATCGCTGGCCTGCCATTCACCTCCTATCCACTATTATTTTACATAAACTAGTCCTGGTTCCACCACTTACTGTGTGAGCTTGGGCAAATTATTTAACCTCAGTGGCCCCAATATCTACAAAAATAAATTGGACTAAAAGTGGTAGCTACTTAAAGACTATTGTGAGGATTAAATGACAAAGTAACTGTCTTCAGCAGCTCTAGGAACAGAGTAAATGTTCAATACAGGTTAGCTACTATTATTTTATCCTCTTGATTAGTTATTTGAAATCACATCTATGACCTATACTACCTTTGGAACCCTCACAACCCTCCAGGACAGTGCTTAAGGCCCAGTGAATGTTCAATATTTATTGGCTGAGGACTACTGGTTTATATGGAAGCTAGAACCACGAAGCTGAAGAAGACTTTAGAAGTCATCTGGAGAAGTTTCACTCCATTCAACAATAAGACTCATAGGGGATTATCACATCTTTGCTTGAACACTTACAGCGACAGAAACTTGCATCTCAACAAAGCATAAAGGAATAGTTCTAATTATTAGAATGTTCCTTGAGATTTCATTACACTGACTACTGCTTCTCAAAATATTTCTGCAAGGCTGAATTCACTAGAGGGCATCACATATTAGGAGAAACTATATCAGAAATCATCACTAAAAGGAAGGAATCATTCAACATTTATTCTGGCTAAAAGAAAAATACTGGGCTGAGTTGTATAAAACAGGCATGCCAATTTAAAACTTATTCTATTTAAACATGCATTAAAATGTTCAGAATGAATTAAAATGAAGATTCTGACAAATTAGGTCGAAAATCACAGTAACTGCAAATGCTGTTGTATAGGTCAGTAATACAGATTAACACAGGGCTGGGACTCTTTCCAACCCCATTATATAGCCTCCCAATAATTGTATACAATTTCAATGGTTACTTGTTTACCAAAAAAAAAAAAAACCATACAGTACCAGATTACATTTAATACTGCCCCTTGCAGCCAGCCTCCAAGTCACCACCAGCTATCCAAAAAAAGACCCAGTGCCAAAAAGAAAATTATAAGTTTCTATAAGACTAGTAAGGGACCATGACTCAATTTTGTAATCCCAGAACTATGGAGTCTGAAACAGAAGTATCACTTGAGCCCAGGAGTTCTAGACCAGCCTGGGCAACACAGTGAGACCCTACCTTTACAAAAAACTTTTTATTAGGCAGTGGTGGTGGCACATGCCTGTAATCCCAGCTGCTTGGAAGGCTGAGGCAGGAGAATCGCTTGAGCCCAGGAGTTCAAGGCTACAACGAGCTATAATTGTGCCACTACACTACACTCCAGCTTGGGCAACAGTGAGATCCTGTGTCACACACACACACAAAAAAAGGCTAGCAAGGTAAATCTGAACCTGGATTTGTGTATAACTAACAAATCTAAGGCCAGGTGTGGTGGCTCATGCCTGTAATCCCAGCACTTTCAGAGGCCAAGGTGGGAGGACTGCTTGAGTCTACGAGTTCCAGACCAGCCTGGGCAACAAAATAAGACCTCATCTCTACAAAAAATTTTTATAAAATTAGCCATGTTTGGTGGCGCACACCTGTGGTCCCAACTATACAGGAGGCTGTGCCAGGAGGATCACGTGAACCCAGGAGGTAAAGGCTACCATGAGCCGAGATTGTGCCACTGCACTCCAGCCTGGGTGACAGAGTGAGGTCCTATTAAAAAAAAAAGTTAAATTATTTAAAACCAAATCATTAAAACTGTTCATTCATTAACCAGGTAATGGTACAATTTTAAAACCTCATCATGCTCAAAGAGGATCCAGAACTGTACTCAAATATCTGTGGCACATGCTTGTATTCCCAGCTACTCAGAAGGCTGGGGCAGGAGGATCACTTGGACCCAGGAGTTCAAGTCCAGCTTGGTCAACATAGCAAGTCCCTGTCTCTCAAATTAAAAAAAAAATATTTTAATCCCCACTTACGGCAATTCACAGTAATATGTAGAGAAAAACATGATGGAAAACTAGGCATGATTTATAGCACAGCTCTACACTTTATCAGATTCTGTTTGATGGGAGCTATTTTACAACTCTGTAGGCTATAGGTTAACTGAGGGACATGTAAATTCTATCCTGTCAGGCAGGAGGTTCAGTTGACCTCCTGGGCCTCTCCCCAGCTCTCCCTCCCCAACAAACCAGTTTTGTCTCCATTTGGGTCCATTTCAACATTTCTTTACTCCATATAAATTTGTGGGTTATATTACTTTTCTATTGAACCAGGTATAACATTTGCCTTCTTCCCTGATTATGAGTTTTTCTTTTACACATGTATTTTCATAGCTGCAAAGTCATTAACACACTACACAGCTTTCTTATTATTGGTAAGATGTTGTTTGATACTCAGATACGAACACAAAAACAATCCAAACAGCAAATTAGACTGGAAAGGTCCACTGCCCATGTAAATTAACAAACAACCCTTTGGGTTTTGAAAATCAATCCCTTATAAATTTCACTGGTATAAATTAAGTCATGAGCACCGCATAAAACTAGGAAACCAGGTTTCAGAACCTTCAGAGCCAATATTCAGACTGCAGATAATGGTGAAGTCATGAACTCTAGCAACCACAACCTGTTGCCCACTCATCTTCATTCCCTGTAAACAGTTAAAACAACTGAGGAAAATGGTCAATCCAACAGCACAATGTGCTTCAGATGATTAAAAAATAATAATTTTGGTAGACTCTGCTCCATAGAACGCATCCATGTTCATTTATCCATCCACAGAAGTAGGTTAATTTTTATGTCACTGAAGAAATCAACACAAAAACTCTTTGTTTAGGTTCATTAATTATCAAGATTATAAGGAATTAGAGAAGAAATAAAGGGATGAAAAAACATGTTGATAACCAAATTAAAGAGGATATTCCAGATACGGGTGACCCAAATCAGGAGAATCAGGTGGCTTTTAAGCCTACCAGGTTCTCTTCCGTCTAACTGCTCTCTTTATCCCAATGACACTAACTTAAAAGAACATAACAGATTCAGATTCCTTTTACTATAAGAAGCATACAACCTTGTTCTGAACTTTTTATATATGTATACACACACATATATATGTCTTCATGTATAACATATGTAACTGTCATATGGTAGTTATATATGTAATATAGTTAGACACATATAATTGTCTAACATATGTAACTATCATACACATATAATTGTCATATACACATAATGAATTAATCAGAAACATTCACTCCAGACAAACTATTTTCCAAGATGGAAATCCGCTCTCCCCTGACTAGTGAGGCCATGGATACATGGTACACAAATATCAACTATATTCAACAAATCATTTCTTTTTATTTTCAACTCCAGAGAAGATAGAAAGGCGCAATTATGATTTAATGCAAAAATAGTTGCAACACACTATCCACAGCCAATCTTTTTTCTTCCTCATCACTGTGACTTAAAAGTTTCATCTAATGCATGGCACAAAATGTTCCATTACAAGGTATGGTGGGGGGCAGGTAGGAGGGATTGGCAAGACTTGTGGAGACAAAATATTCTAATAGAACCTGGCTTTCTTCCTATAAATATTTAGGAAAACTGAAAATTCCTGAAATTACTTGGAAAGGTAATCACCTCCTGACTCCTTGCAAAAAAATATTTTTAAGATCCGGCCTACCATAAATATTTTGCATAAAACCTATCTGAATGTCATTAAAATGCCTACAAAAAAGACAATAGAACACTTTACCAAATGCAAGAATAATGTACATTCTAACACTAGGGGCACTTCCACTTTTATAAGAAAAGAAAAAGTTTCCATTTGTCTGAGCAACTTCTGATGCAACATTAGTAATTACGGTCCTTTCCTCTAGTGTAGGCCTCAGAAACAAAAACCAGTTGATGTTTATAAACATTTATCTCAAATCAAGAAAGAAATTAACACAAAATAAAACATCAAAAGGCTTAATCTGGGCAAATTTTCCAGTTTTACAAGCCAGTGACAAAAAGTAAAGCCTTAGAAGGGGATTAATTGTCAACTCCAACAGTTTAGAGAGTAAAGCCAAATAAACAAGTGGAACCTTCTATTCAGTGAGTTCTGAAAGTCTTGTCTCCTTTTAACTCATTTTCCATAAATGCTTTCTGTATATTCTTGCCCATGTAAGCCCTAAGGACAAAAATTGTAACTATGTGGATGTTTCTTCTGTTCTCAATTTTGAGACTATGTCCCATAAACTAGTAAAAACTTTAAATTAGCTTCTTTAAAGTTTTCTAGTTAACTCCACTCAGAAGAATGTTGAATATTTAAAAGAAAGAAAAGGGCACTATGAAAAATCCACAGCAATGGTTCATGACAATGATGTTCATACTTCATACTCAGGGGTAAAGTGACTATAAGCTTTCCCTCTAAAATCAGGAATAAGACAAGGATGATTGCTTTCACCATTGTTATTCAACATTGAACTAGAATTTCTAGTGAGAACAATTAGGCAAGAAAAAGAAATAAAATTCATCCAAATCAGAAGGAAGAATTTGCACATGACATGATCCTATGTATAGAAAATCCCCAGGAACCTGCCGGGCGCGGTGGCTCAAGCCTATAATCCCAGCACTTTGGGAGGCCGAGACGGGCGGATCACGAGGTCAGGAGATCGAGACCATCCTGGCTGACAC
>NW_012101254.1:1042864-1052035 GCF_000951045.1 Mandrillus leucophaeus
GAACCCGGGAGGTGGAGGTTGCAGTGAGCCAAGATCGCACCACTGCACTCCAGCCTGGGCGACAGAGCAAAACTCTGTCTCAAAAAAAAAAAAAAGAATAAATAAATAAAAGACAATACTGTTATGGCAATACTACTCAAAGCAATCTACAGTTGCAATTCAATCTCTATCAAAATTCCAATAACTTTTGCAGAAATGGAAAAGCCAATCATCAAATATAAATGGAATTGCAAGTGGTTCCAAGTAGCCAAAACAATACTGAAAAAGAACAAAGTTGGAGGACTCATGCTTCCCAATTTCAAAACTTACTACAAGGCTACAGTAATCGAAACAGTGTGGTACTGAAACTACCTTTGCAAAATTATAACAGTGAGAAGACACTAACACAGCTGACTCCATCTTGCTTCTAACCTCATTAGCTAACTGTCTTTGCTCATTCCTGCACATAGGCCAAGCTAACTATGGGAGGAATTTAGTTTATATTTTAACCTTAAAGCAAGTATAATAATAGTCCTTTCCCAAAACTAATCCCCTCCTTGTTTAGAGACCAAAACCATCTTTGTAAAAACTAACAAAAGGACACAAGGTCCAAATTATGGTAGGGGCCTGAATTCTGCTAAGACTTAGGCATAGTTAAATAATAACAAGACACTATTTTGGTTGTCTTTTTTGTAATTATTTACTAGACAAGAGTCACTAGCCAGTGGTCATAAGACTTGTAACTTCCCCGATTACCCCAATAGATTACCTCATTATTGTAAAACCCAAGGCTGATTCTTGAGGTATTTTTCAGACCTAGTATTCTGGTGGACCAACTGACGCCACCTGGGTTACTCATAACATGAAATTGGCTCCACTGGCCCTGTAACCCCCATCCAGAAACTGACTCGGCACACAAGACCATTTTGACACTCGTGTGATTTCATTCCTGACCCAACCAATCAGATGCAGATTCTTGCTGGGCATGGTGGCTCATGCCTGTAATCCCAGCACTTTGGGAGGCTGAGGTGGGTGGATCACTTGAGGTCAGAAGTTTGAGACTAGCTTGGCCAACATAGCGAAACCCTGTCTCTATTAAAAAATACAAAAATTAGGGCCGGGTGTGGTGGCTCACGCATGTAATCCCAGCACTTTGGGAGGCCAAGGCAGGTGGATCACGAGGTCAGGAGATTGAGACCATCCTGGCTCTCTACTAAAAATACAAAAAATTAGCTGGACACAGTGGCACATGCCTGTAGTCCCAGGCGGGTGTGGTGGCGGGCCTGTAGTCCCAGCTACTTGGGAGACTGAGGCCAAGACCTGTAGACCAATTAATTGAGAGTCCAGAATTTTGACCATACATCTATGGCCAACTGATTTTCAAGATGGGTGCAAAGACCATTCAATAGAGAGAGAACAGTATCTGTAACAAATGATACTACTGGCTAGCCACATGTAAAAGAATGAAGGTGTCCTCAAACTCACTCAAAATCTATCAACAACCTAAACACAAAAGATAAAGCTATGAAATTCTTATAAGAAAACAATGGTAAATCTTCACAACCTTGGATTTGGCAAGGGATTCTAACATGTGACACCAGAAACATGAGCAACAAAAGAAAAAAAAAAAATCAATTGGACTGCATCCAGATTAAAAACTTTTGCACATGAAAGACCACCATCAAGAAAATTAAAAGACAACCCACAGAATGGAAGAAAAATTCACAAGTCAAGGGTCTGGTATCCAGTATATATAAAGAACTCTTACAACTCAACAACAAAAAGACAAGTAACTTTTTTAAACGAGCAACGGACTTGAATAGACATTTCTCCAAAGAAAACATACAAACGGTTGGCAAGCATATGAAAAGCTACTCAACGTCATACATGATTAGGGAAATGCAAATCAAAACCACAATGAGATATCACTACATACCCACTAGCATGGGCACAATTTTAAAAATGGAAAATAACAAGCATTGGTAAGGATATGGAAAATTTGCAATCCTTATATATTGCTGGTGGGAATATAAAATAGCAGTTTCTCAAAGAGTTAAATAAACCTTGAAAACATTATGCTAAGTGAAGAAGACACAAAAGGTCACATATTGCATAATTTTATTTATATGAAATATTCAGAATAGGCAAATCCATATAAACTGAAAGCAGACTGGTGGTTGCCAGAGGCTGGGGAGAAGGGAGCAACTGCTTAATGGTACATAGTTTCCTTTGGGGTGATAAAAATGTTTTGAAACTAGATAGCAGTGGTAGTGGCACAACACATGAATGTACTAAATGCCACTGATTTGTCCACTTTAAAATGCTTAATTTCTTGTAAATTTCACCTCAATTTAAAAAAAAAACAGATATATATCAAATGGCTATTTTTTCTTCCAACTATCCACAGTAGAGGTCATTTACAAATGATCATAATGGAAATTTCAATTAATTTTGCAGGGCAAGCTTCTGATTACGACACAATAAAACTAAGAATTAATAATTCAAAACAAACAACCCTAATGATTAGAAATTCTTAAGCCTTCCTATATAATTGCTGAATTAATGAAAAAAATTAAAAATATACAAGACTTGTAGTTCCCAAATGCTGATGTGCATTCAGATTACCAAGGGGTGAGGAGCTTGTTAAAAATGCAGAAGCTCAGGCCCTCCACCCAGAGTGTTAAGTAGAGTTGGAATATCTGCATTTTTAATAAGCCTGCCAGCTGAGACTGATATTCACCAAAGTTTAGAACCAGTGCAAGAGAATATTTAGAAAAAATATAAAGACATTACATATCAAAAGTTACAGGATTCATACAAAGCTGTACTGAAATACTTTCTAAAATAATATTTAAATAAACAGAACATAAACTAAGCAATCCAAATTTTAAAATCAAGCAGTCAAAATTTTGAAATAAAAGGTATGATTAAAAAACAAAAATAGAAATATGGATGACAGTAAAAATGATTGATTAGATAACAACACACAGAAAGGGTCAGGCACATTGACTTACGCTTATAATCCCAGCACTTTGGGAAGCCAAGGTGGGAAGATCACGAGTCCAGGAGCTCGAGACCAGCCTAGGTGGCAGTGAGACCCTGTCTCAAAAAAAAAAAAAAAAAAAAAAGGAAAAGAAACATAAAAAGACAGCGGAACTTTAAAATGAGCTTGGTTCTTTATGAAAAAATTTACAAAGTCCTAAAAATTCTAATAAAATAAAGAATTATCAAATAGGTAAAAGCAGAATTAGTAAATTAATCATTTGTAATCAAGCAAGAAAAATAAGTTTGTCAGCAAAAACAGGTAAAAGCAGAATTAGGAAATTAATCATTTTTATTCAGGCAAGAAAAATAAGTTTGTCAATAAACTGAAAAAAATACAACTTATCTAGACAACTCTTGAGTTACTTTATCAAAAATATAAGAAGTTGTATGTCATTAAAAAATAGAAAAAAATTAATTGTAACATTAGTTATATAATCTACCACTTGGTTGAAAAAAATAAAATTTGTACAGCAGGGGGAAAGTTTTAACAAAATGTAATGGACTTGAAATTCTTTCTGTTGTTCTTTCTTCACTAATAAGAGAAATAAACAGACTATTGTCCTCGATTCAAAAGCAAATCTCAAAATAATATAAATGATTCTAAATTACTCATTTTCCAGGCTTAAAAAAAGTCAAAATATTTCCCTATGAACTTTACTATTGAGGTTAACTTTTCATTTTAACGTCGTTTTGGTAGACTGTTTAGCCTGTTACTCAACACTGAAAACCAGTAAATAACGGTGATTAGCAAAGAGGAGATAAGAATTAAGAGTCATTCACAATAATTAACATAGTACATATAATGAATCTTTGTTTAATAAAAGGGAGACAGCCCTTTTGTCTTTAGGGTGTTCAGTAGTTTCCTATGGCTGCTGTAACAAATCACTTGGTGGCTTAAAACAGAAAGTTATTCTCTTCCACTCCTAGAGGCCAAAAAAGTCTGAAAGCAGTATCATTAGAACAAAAGCAAGGTCACACTCCCTCCAAAGGCTCCACGGGAGAGTCTGTTCCTTGCTTATTCCAGCTGTTGATGGCTGTGGGAATGCCTTGACTTGTGGCCCTAACACTCAAATCTCTGCCTCCTGGTCACAGTGTCTCCACCTCCTCTGTGTATATATAATCTCCCTCTGCCTCACTTTGATAAAGATACACAGGATTGCTTTTAGGGACCACTCAGATAATCCAGGATAAGTGCCCTAGACATCAACATCTTCAATTTAATTACAAAAACCATTTTCTAACATACAAGGTAACATTTCACAGGTTCCAGGATGAGGACTTGAGTATTTTAGAGAATCATTTTCAGCCTACCACAGACAGTCTCTTTAAAAACCTAACAGCCAGGTGTGGTGGCTCATGCCTGTAATTCCAGCTCTTTGGGAGACCAAAGTGGGCTGACTGCTTGAGCTCAGGAGTTCGAAACCAGCCTGGGAAGCATGGCAAAACCCCATCTCTATGTAAAAAACAAAACAAAAAGTAAATAAAATTTTAAAAAGAACAAAAACAAAAAAACCCTAATAGGCCAAGCTTTTTTGTCAGGAATTAGATCCTATCTTAGTTTCCAGATTCACAATGCCAAAGTCATAGGCCTTCTGACCCTAGACGTTGCAAACAAACACCACTGAAATTAACTCGGGAATTTCATCAGGTGCACAGGAAACTATCACAGGGTATATCCATTTGTTCCAAGAATACAAGAGAAGTTTTGTCTGTTTTACTGTTTGAGTTAAATTCTGCTCAAATTTTGTAGTCTCAAACTACCTATCTGCATGTATCTGACATGCAAATAAAAACAAAGCATTCTTTCTCTTCTATATTGGTAAGAAGGGGTCTTTTTGTTGGTAAGATTTTCTTATTGCTCCAACATACTTCATAGAGTTGGGTAATAATAAACTAAGTTTTTAAATAAATTTGAGACAAACTACTTTCCAAAGGCAGCAAAATTTATTTTTATTCTCTAAATTTTTCCAGACACACAATTTCAAGACCCACTAGCCCTTGAATCTCCTCCAGAATCAAGCAGTTTCATTCCATAAAATCAAAATAAATTCCAGATGAATTAAGAGTTACATGTAAAATATGAAAACATTATAGAATTACAATAGGAAAATGAGCCAAGAATCAAGAGTCACATACAAAAAGGAACACTAAAAATAGGCAAAGAAATCAGACTAATGTAACACGATACCATGTTTCCAATTACTTTTTCATATTTGACAATGATAGTATCCAGCAAAGCGAGGGTATAGGAAAATAAGGCCTCAAACATAAATTGCTAAGAGAATCAACTGATAGAGCCCTTTTAAAAGACAAATTCAGCATGGCTGGCAAATTATAAAATGCATGTACATTTTTACCCAATATTTTCATTCTAAACTTCTATCCTACAAAAGTACTCATATAAGTAAGAAAATATAAGATAAAAATGCTCATGGAGGCACTATTTGTATGTGAAAATTAGAAATAGTATAAATGTCCATCAACAGAGAAATGGTTAAATTATGGCATAGCCATATAACTGGAATATTATGCAACCAGTTTTTAAAAAGTGAAGCACAATCGTCTCAACATCCATGGGGGATCTGTTCCAGGGCCTCTTGAGGACATCAAAATCAACAAATGCACAAGTTCCTCATATAAAATGATATATTTGCATATAGCCTGCTCATATCATCCAACATACTTTTCTCTAAATTACTCATAATATCTAATACAATGTAACTGCTATATAAATAGTTATATTGTTTAGAGAACAATGACAAGAAAAAAGTCTGTACATGTTCAGTTGAGACAATTCTTTTTCAAATATTTTTGATCCATGTTGGTTGAATCTACGAATGTAAAACCTGTGGATACAGAGGGCTGACTAGACATTAACATAAGCAGTCATTCAGAAAGGCAGACATGACACGTGAAATGAAGAAAGCAACTTACAAAATAATAAATGACTCTGTTTTTAATTAAAGGAGAAAACAAAAAGAAATCTCTATGTACAATAATATATTTATGTATTAATAGAAACCATGTTTTTGAAAAATCTTATGACATAGAAAAATCCTAATAATATAAAGTGAGAAAAGTAGGCTACAAAATTTTATAGGTAATAACATAAATAAAAGTAGCACTATAAAATAAACAGTTATCAACTATCTCTGAGTAATGTAATTCTGATCTGTTCTTTATATATTTTTTTATTTTCCAAAATGTATAAATATTACTTATATAGCATTCAAGTTAACTTTCTTTATTAAGAGAGAGGATCTTGCTATGTTGCCCAAACTGGTGTTGAACTATTGAGCAACTAAAGCAATCCTCCTGCCTCAGCCTCCCAAGTAGCTAGCACTATGGTCAGGAGAGATTCTAACCCTAAAAAATACCAAGAGATTGGGTATAATGATGTGAGTTCATGTACAAAGAAGACTTTTTAAAACTATCTATTTACCAAATCTTATCTATGCTGAAGAATGATCCCTCATTCAGACTGGTTACCTTGAATATGTTTATTCTCATGTTCCACTACCAAAAATATTTTTGAACTTTTATAGTTTAAAATTTCCTTTGATCAACTCAGGTAACAGAAAAAAAGGTAATTCTTAAAATTAGTATTAACTAACATAATCATCCAACCTCATCACATAGGCTAGCCCTGAAATAGATTTTGGTTCATTCTAAACAACTCTAGCTTCAAAAGACAAAGATTAGCACAAGCTCCGTCAGTTAAAACACTATGCTGCAACTTTCAACTTGTCTGGGGACAAGGAATAGACCCTGGTGTCAGAAGTTTCCCCCAGGTAAACTTAAGTATTCACTGTCATCAGCACTGTCTTTCCAGTTCACTCCTGGTCTTCCTGAGCAGAAGGGGCCTACCCTCAGTCACAATTCTCAAAATCCTACCATCTCTTCAATGCTAAGCTCAAGATACACCTGTTTAGTGAAGCTGTGCCTCTTTTGAACTCCAGAAGCATCTTATCGCCTATACTACTGACTTGGTCAGCATGCGTTATTTTTACACAGACATTCTTTTCATATACTCTAACTTTCCAATTATACTTTACAAGTAACTAGAAGACACAGTTTCATCTCCAGTGCAACTTGCTGGAGATAAAAACTGAGTGGCCCATCCAAGAAACACAATAGGTGTTTGTTTCCTTTTGTTGTATATAAAGACTGGGACAGCATTAATTTGAGCCTATGGTACTCCAGTGGGCCTTGAATGGCTGCCTGCAAATCATGGGTTTTATCCTACAGTAATGGAGAGTAAAGTTCTGAGTTCAAAAATGATGTGATAAAAGTTCAATTTAGAAAAAGTGGTTCACCGCAGCCAGATGAGAGGAGGGTAATAATGTCTACAGCAAGGAAGATAGTTGGCCTAACATAAAGGGTTAAGTAAAGGGCTTTAAAGTCAGAAAGCACTGACTTTGCCAACACTTCCTTGCTCTGTGACACTGGGAAAGTTATGGCTTTCCTTTCCTTACCAGTAAAACAAAGATGATAAAACCAGACCTGGGCCACACACCTGTAGTCTCAGCCACTCAGGAGGCTGAGGCAGAAGGACTGCTTGAGCCTAGGAGTTCAAGACAAGTGGGGGCAACATAGTGAGACTCCGTCTCAAAAAACAAACAAAACAACAACAACAAAAACACCAAAAACTAGAAACAAATTTTTAAAATCCTAGGTCTTACCCAACCATGGTGGGCATTACATGAAATAATGCACACAGCACACACACCACAATGCCTGTCAAAGGGTAAGCACACTGCACTCTGAGACCAATTCTCTGACACCAACTAGGTGTTCTACAATTCAATTCAATTCTGATACTACCTGGAGTTACTATCAGATCCCACAAGTTAAAGAGCAAGGTTTCCAACAAGACTGCCCTCACTTCAGACGTCCCCCCCAGGCTATCCACACTAATGTCCAACTTGGCTACGAATTCAGAGATTCCCAAAACTTCCCTTCAGTTTCAACAATTCTCACAGAAATCACTGAAAGCACTATTCTTAAACAATCACAGTTTCATTACAAAGGCTACAACTCAGGAACAGCCCAATGGAAGAGGTGCACAGAACATGGGCAAGGTCTAGGAAAGAGGGCAGCGGGACGCAAAGCTTCCCTGCTCTCTCCTGAAGAAATCCAGGTGTCATCCTCCTAGCAAACCAGCACGTTCACTGCTATTCCAGGGTTTTTATGTGGGGTTTGATGACCCAGGCATGAGTGATTAAATCACTAGCCAGATGACTGGGCTTTGCTATCCAGTCACTGTCCCCTCCCCAGAAACCAAGGTCTCTCTGATGTGGACAGCTCCTTTCCTGAACTATCTAAGGGCCCACCCACAGTCACCTTATCGGGATAAACTCAGGTGTGGTCAAAAGAGACTCTTGTTATGAATAACAAAAGATACATCTATAAGGAAATTCCAAGATTTTTTGAAGCTCATTGTCAGGAACCAAAGACAAAGGCCAGATATAATAGATTCTTCATCATATCACATACACAAGAAATAGAGACTATAATTTCAGAAACTGACTAGTAGACCACTGAAGTAATGCAAAGCATAAAGATCAGGAGAAAAAACATCAAAAGCATTACAAAAGCAGCAGCAATAGAAAAAGGCTGAGGGGGAGGGTGTCGAAATTATCTACAAAGGTTCAAGCCTGGACAATTAAATAGACAGAGACAGACATATCCTGGCAGGAAACCGAATATGGGATTGAGAATGAATTTAGTTTTAATCAAATTGAGACTGAGGTGACAGCCAGAGATTGCAGATGAACACTGGGCAGATGGAGATCATGAGCCTAGAGATGAGAGAGGATATGGTCAGAATCAGTTGTCAGAGTTATCCACATAGATAGAACGCCCCCCACCCCACCAGACTCCCCAAACCCTCACAAAGGAGCATACCACCAGCTAATGGTGTCACTTAAGCTGCTATGTCAAACAAAAGCAAGTTACTGCATGCAGCAGATGAAAGGACACAAAGATAGATGTGTACCTGCCCCCCACCTGCTACACCCTTGTTCTACTCTCTAATCTTTGCACATACCAGAGATTTCGTAAGTTCTGTGAGTACCTGGTTTTCTGCACGTACCAGAGATTTTGTTTTGCACATACCAGAGATTTTGTAAGTTCTGAGGCAAGGTC
>NW_012101254.1:1052085-1072586 GCF_000951045.1 Mandrillus leucophaeus
AGTACCTGGTTTTCTGCACGTACCAGAGATTTTGTTTTGCACATACCAGAGATTTTGTAAGTTCTGAGGCAAGGTCACAAGACGTGTTTAAGTAAGATAAACTCTTGCTGCCATAAACCTGCTCTCCCGCCTCAAAGCTTGAACCAAAATATCAGAAATGGCGGGAACCAATCATAGTTAGCCAAATCGCTTGTTCAAACACTAGCCAATCATATATCTGATTTGTATAATAACTCTATGCCCACTTTTCTTAGACTATATAACATTGTTCCGAGCTCAGTGGGGGAGCTCTCCTGCCCGTCTCGTTTCTCGAGCGAGGGAGAGTTCCAGGTTCGAACCTGTAATAAAGATCCTTGCTGCTTAGCTTTGACTCTGGACTCTGGTGGTCTTCTTCGGGGAATAAACAGTCTGGGCATAACACAGAGAGTGTAAGGGATAACGTCTAAAGATTTAGTATTTTTTATTCTAAACAAAATGGTACCTAATATTTAAAATAAAGATCCAAAAAGAATCACACAACCAAATGCCAAACAGAAATGCTGAGTTTGTTCTTTCACAGAAATGTATTACTTTATTTTCTAAAAAAGGACATTTATCTCCCTCCAACAGAAATAAATACTTATTTTTCAATGAAAAGGTTATAGAACAAGCATAGAACATGTCAACAATACAACATAAACAGGAACAACTATGATCAACTCAAAAAGTGTTGTGTTCAGATACATGAAGCAAGACAAAAACCTCAAGCATCTAAATCATTACAAAGACTTACCCAAAGCTTTTAGAGTCCTGCTTTTTAAAGTACGTTCAGTAGCTAGAAACTGTCTCATTAACTGACCATGGGTTCAGAAGTATCACAATTTACTTTCCCCTGGAATGCACATATCACATCATCCATTTGTTGCCAGCTTCCTAGAAGAGAGTACCCACTCTGTATTTCAGCCTGTGAACATGACAAATGGGAGAAAAAAGAGAAAGCAGCGTTTGGGAACAGTGCACTGGGCTAATCAGATGGTTCATGGAGTAAACAGGTTATGGGCCCAGGGACCTGAAACATCTGAGTACTGAATGGATTAACACACAGGGCAACTCAGGAAGCTGGGTCATAGTGCTTAGGAAGAGAATGCCAAAAGACTGAGGGGAGAGCCCAATATGCATGCCACCTCTGTAAAGATCCAGAGAGAGAGGGCAGCTGAAATGTTAACACTGGCCAGGTCTTTGGAGCTTCCGCTTCTCCCTGAGCCAGAATTGAACAGCAAGGGCAAAATCACAGCCTAGATCCCACCCCAACTGTCAGGCCTCTGAGCCCAAGCTAAGCCATCATATCCCCTGTGACCTGCGTGTATACATCCAGATGGCCTGAAGCAACTGAAGATCCATAGAAGTGAAAATAGCCTTAACTGATGACATTCCATCATTGTGATTTGTTTCTGCCACACCCTAACTGATCAATGTACTTTGTAATCTCCCCCACCCTTAAGAAGATTCTTTATAATTCTCCCCAAAACATTGCTCTCAACTCCACCGCCTATCCCAAAACCTGTAAGAACTAATGATAATCCACCACTCTTGGATGACTCCTTTGTCAGACTTAGCCCGCCTGCACCCAGGTGAAATAAACAGCCATATTGCTCACACAAAGCCTGTTTGGTGGTCTCTTCACACGGACGCGTGAGACATTTGGTGCCAAAGACCCAGGTCAGCGGGACTCCTTCAGGGGACCAGTCCGCTGTCCTCATCCTCGCTCCATAAAGAGATCTACCTACCACCTTGGGTCCTCAGACCAACCAGCCCAAGGAACATCTCACCAATTTTAAATCAGGTAAGTGGCCTCTTTTTACTGTCTTCTCCAATCTCTCTCAATATCCCTCAACCTCTCTCCTTTCAATCTTGGTGCCACCCTTCAATCTCTCCCTTCTCTTAATTTCAATTCCTTTCATTTTCTGGTAGAGACAAAGGAAACACATTTTATCCGTGGACCCAAAACTCCAGCGCCGGTCATGGATTCAGGAAGGCAGTCGTCCCTTGGTGTTTAATCATTGCGGGGACGTCTCTCTGATTATTCACCCACGTTCCATTAGTGTCTGATCTCCGCAGGGACGCCTGCCTTGGTCATTCACCCACGTTCCCTTGGTGGCAAGTCAATTGCAGGGACGCCTGCTTTGGCTGCTCACCCATGTTGCAGCCCAGGGCTGCTCCCCACCCCCTTCTCCGTGTCTCTACCCTTCTCTTTAAACTTGCCTCCTTCACTAAGGGCAACCTTCCACCCTCCATTCCTCCTTCTCCCTCAGCCTGTGTTCTCAAGAACTTAAAACCTCTTCAACTCTCGCCTAACCTAAAATCTAAGTGTCTTATTTTCTTCTGCAAATACCGCTTGGCCGCAATACAAACTTGACAGTAGTTCCAAGTGGCCAGAGAATTGCACTTTCGATTTGTCTATCCTACAAGATCTAGATAATTTTTATCGAAAAATGGGCAAATGGTCTGAAGTGCCTGACGTCCAGGCATTCTTTTACACATTGGTCCCTCCCTAGTCTCTGCTCCCAATGAGACTCATCCAAATCTTTCTTCTTTCTCTCCTGTCTGTTCCTTCAGTCTCCACCCCAAACTCTGAGTCCTTTGAATCCTTTTCTATGGACTCATCTGACCTCTCCCCGCCTCCCCAGGGTGCTCCTCACCAGGCCAAGCCAGGTCCCAATTCTTCCTCAGCCTCTGCTCCCTGACCCTATAATCCTTCTATCACCTTCCCTCCTCACACCCAGTCTGGCTTACAGTTTCGTTCTGCGACTAGCCCTCCCCAACCTGTCCAACAATTTCCTCTTAAAGAGGTGACTGGAGCTAAAGGCATAGTCAAGGTTAATGCTCCTTTTTCTTTATCCGACCTTTCCCAAATCAGCCAGTGTTTAGGCTCTTTCTCATCCGACCCCACTAAATATATACAGGAATTCCAATATCTAACTCTGTCCTACGATTTAACCTGGAATGACCTAAATGTCATCCTAACTTCTACCCTCTCCCCAGATAAACAGGAAAGAGTTTTTTCTTTAGCCCAATTTCACGCTGATAACCACCAGCTTCACGAGCCAGACCTCCAGGAAAGCATTAGAGCAGTTCCCTGAGAAGATCCCCAGTGGAACTACAGGCAGATTCCCCAGGTATAGCTAGGCGAGATTACATGGTTTCCTGCCTAGTTGAAGGGCTTAACAAGGCATCTTACAAAGCTGTTAATTATGACAAACTTAAAGAAACTACCCAAGGTAAAGACGAAAACCCAGCCCAGTTCATGGTTCGCTTAGCAGCAACCCTTAGATGCTTTACCACCCTAGACCCAGGGGGACCAGAAGGCCGCCCTATTCTTAATATGCATTTTATCAACCAGTGAGCTCCTGACATTAGAAAAAGCTCCAAAAATTGGAATCTGGCCCTCAAACCCCACAACAGCAATTAATCAACCTCGCCTTCAAGGTGTACAATAGTAGAGAGGAGGCAGCCAGACAGTAACGCATTTCTGAGTTACAGCTACTTGCCTCTGCAGTAAGACAACCCACAACCATGTCTCCAGCATACAAGAACTTCAGAACATCCAAGCCAAGGCTCCCAGGGGCTCCTTCAAAACATCCTCATGGATCTTGCTTCAAATTCCAAAAGCCTGGCCACTGGGCCTCAGAATGCCAGCAGCCCAGGATTCCTTCTAAGCTGTGCCCTGTCTATGTGGGCCCCCACTGGAGGTTGGACTGTCTGACTCACATCAGCGCTGCTCCTAAAGCCCCTGGAGCCCAAACCCAACGTTCCTTGGCCGATTCTTTCCCAGATCTCCTTGGCTTAGCAGCTGAAGACTGACGCTACCCGATCACCCCAGAAAACCCCCTGGACCATCAGGTAACTCTTACGGCAGAGGATAATTCAGTCCTGTTCTTAATCAATATGGAGGCTACCCACTCCACATTACCTTCTTTTCAAGGGCGTGTTTCCCTTGCCTCCATAACTGTTATGGGTATTGAAGGCCAGGCTTCTAAACCTCTTAAAACTTCCCAACTCTGGTGCCAACTTACACAATACTTTTAAGCACTCCTTTTTAGTTATCCCCACCTGCCCAGCTTCCTTATTAGGTCGAGACATTTTAACTAAATTATCTGCTTCGCTGACTATTCCTGGGCTACAGCCACACCTCATTGCCGCCTTTTCCCCCAGTTCAAAGCCTCCTTCGCATCCTCTCCTTGTATCTCCCCACCTTAATCCACAAGTATAGGATACCTCTACTCCCTCCTTGGCAACAAATGATGCACCACTTACCATCTCATTAAAACCTAATCACCCTTACCCCACTCAACGCCAGTATCCCGTCCCGCAGCACCCTTTAAAACGATTAAAGTCTGTTACCACTCACCTGTTACAGCATGGCCTTTTAAAACCTATAAACTCTCTTACGATTCCCCCATTTTACCTGTCCAAAAACCGGACAAGTCTTACAGGTTAGTTCAGGATCTGTGCCTTATCAACAAAATTGTTTGGCCTATCCACCCCGTGGTGCCAAACCCATATACTCTCCTATCCTCAATACCTCCTTCCACAACCCATTATTCTGTTCTGGATTTCAAACATGCTTTCTTTACTATTCCTTTGCACCCTTCATCCCAGCCTCTTTTCGCTTTCACTCGGACTGACCCTGACACCCATCAGGCTCAGCAAATTACCTGGGCTGTACTGCCGCAAGGCTTCACAGAAAGCCCCCATTACTTCATTCAGTCAAGCCCAAATTTCTTCCTCATCTGTTACCTATCTCGGCATAATTCTCATGAAAACACATGGGCTCTCCCTGCTGATCGTGTCTGGCTAATCTCCCAAACCCCAATCCCTTCTACAAACAACAACTCCTTTCCTTCCTAGGCATGGTTAGGTACTTCCGCCTTTGGATACCTAGTTTTACCAACCTGACTAAACCATTACATAAACTCACAAAAGCAAACCTAGCTGACCCCACAGACCCTAAATCCTTTCACCACTCCTTTCCGTTCCTTAAAAACAGCCCTAGAAGCTGCCCCAACACTAGCTCTCCCTAACTCATCCCAACCCTTTTTCATTACACACAGCCAAAGTGCAGGGCTGTGTGGTCGGAATTCTTACACAAGAGCTGGGACTGCGCCCTGTAGCATTTTTATCCAAACACCTTGACCTTACTGTTTTAGCCTAGCCATCATGCCTCCGTGCAGCCACCCTAATACTTTTACAGGCCCTCAAAATCACAAATTATGCTCAACTCACCCTCTACGGTTCTCATAACTTCCAAAATCTCTTTTCTTCCTCACACCTGACACATATACTTTCTGCCCTCCCCAGCTCTTTCAGGTACACTCACTCTTTGTTGAGTCTCCCACAATTACTATTGTTCCTGGCCCAGACTTCAATCCGGCCTCCCACATTATTCCTGATACCACACCTGACCCCCATGACTGCATCTCCCTGATACACCTGACATTCACCCCATTTCCCCATATTTCCTTCTTTCCTGTTCCTCACCCTGATCATACTTGGTTAATTGATGGCAGTTGCACCAGGCCTAATCGCCACACATCAGCAAAGGCAGGCTACATTGAGGCTACTGCTCTGGCCCCATCCACTACCTCTCAGCAAGCCAAACTCATTGCCTTAATTCGGGCCCTTACTCTTGTAAAGGGACTACGCATCAATATTTATACTGACCCCATATCCTGCACCACCATGCTGTTTCATGAGCTGAAAGGTTTCCTCACTACACAAGGGTCCTCCATCATTAATGCCTCTTTAATAAAAATTCTTCTCAAGGCTGCTTTACTTCCAAAAGAAGCTGGAGTCATTCACTGCAAGGGCCATCAAAAGGCATCAGATCCCATCGCTCAGGGCAATGCTTATGCTGATAAGGTAGCTAAATTGCAGCTTGTGTTCCAACTTCTGTCCTTCATAGCAGTTTTTCTCCTTCTCATCTGGTCACTCCCACCTACTCCCCCACTGAAACTTCCACCTATCAATCTCTTCCCACACAAGGCAAATGGTTCTTGGACCAAGGAAAATATCTTCTTCCAGCCTCACAGGCCCATTCTATTCTGTCGTCATTTCATAGCCTCTTCCGAGTAGGTTACAAGCTGCTAGCCCGCCTCTTAGAACCTCTCATTTCCTTTCCATCGTGGAAATCTATCCTCAAGGAAATCACTTCTCAGTTGTTCCATCTGCTATTCTACTACTCCTCAGGGATTGTTCAGGCCCCCTCCCTTCCTTACACATTAAGCTCGGGGATTTGCCCCTGCCCAGGACTGGCAAACTGACTTTACTCACATGCCTCGAGTCAGGAAACTAAAATACCTCTTGGTCTAGGTAGACACTTTCACGGGATGGGTAGAGGCCTTTCCCATAGGGTCTGAGAAGGCCACCGCGGTCATTTATTCCCTTCTATCAGACATAATTCCTTGGTTTGGCCTTCCTACCTCTATACAGTCCAATAACGGACTGGCCTTTACTAGCCAAATCACCCAAGCAGTTTCTCAGGCTCTTGGTATTCAGTGGCGCCTGGTTTTACCTCAAATTGCCACCCTTAAGTCACACTTTAAGTAGACAGAAGCTCTTCAGTGACAAAGTACACTCCAATACTTTCACCCTGATGAAGTCCTATTCTTTACTTTTATACTTACTCTTATTCTCGTTCCCGTTCTTATGCCACCCTCTACCTCTCCCCAACTATCTCCACCACACTATCAATCTCAGTCACTCTCTCCTAGCCGTTTCTAATCCTTATTTAACAAATACTTGCTGGCTTTGCATTTCTCTTTCCTCCAAAATCGCAGAGGCCTTGACTTACTCACTACTAAAAAAAAAAAATAAAAAATAAAATAAAAAAAAAAGGTTGCGGGGGGGACTTTGTATATTGTTAAATAAGAGTGTTGTTTTTACCTAAATAAACCTGGCCTGGTATATGACAACATAAAACTAGCTCCTTCAGTGTCTTACTGGCCAGTTCATGCATCTCAATTTCTACCCTATGTTTTCCTCCATAAAAAAGTAATCCCTGTCCAACTTTCGCTTCCAGCAAGATCAAATAGATGTAGTTTTTCCTACTGCTCTAGCTAAGTACAACTAAAAATCCTAGCCACTATATGTAAAACAAATACGGGAAGACTCTGGACTCTGAAGCTACAGATAAGGCAAACCAGACAGGCACCTTGAGACCCATGGAAAACATGGTGGTGAGTTCCCTGGGTTTTCTTTTCACCTCAACATATACCACAGACAACGAGCTTAAAAACAAAAACAAACAAAAAACAAAACACAAACCCCTGCTCTCCTAAGCCAAAGAACTGAACAACAACATGCCCTCCAGCCAATACCACAGAAAAAAACTGGCCCACCCCCACCCACAAAAGCAAAAGCCATGTGGGGAGCCTAAGTTTCCACCCTTATGAGGCAGTAACGTTGTTCAGGTGTGTCTACCCCTTATCCCTACAGGGGAGATACTGGAGAATTCTAGACTTCCTTCCCTGCCAGGTGGTAATAAAACCACCTTCCCCTGCCAGGGAGTATCTGTGGAGACCACCTGGAGAGCCTGGGTTTCTCCTCCCACCTGGCAGTAATGAGACATCCCTCCTGATCCCTACTGGCGTGGTATCTATCAGAGGAGGCCTAGAGTCACTTTCACCGCAGCCCAGGGGTAAGAAGGCCATCCCCTCCCAGTGGTATTAGTAGAGTCCTAAAGAGGGGCTCACACTCCTACAACTGCCCAGCAGTAATGAGGACGCCCACTTTGTGTGTCAATGGATCAGTTCCTCAAAAGCACAAACTACCACAACTCACCCAAAATTAAATGGATTATCTGAATAGCCCTAATAACTGTTAAAGAAACTGAATGAAGCCTTCGAAAAAGAAATCTGGCCCAGATCATTTCATTAAAGAATTCTACCAACGTTTAAAGAATTAAGATCAATTCTACACAATCTCTTCCAGAAAACAGAAGCATAGGGAGTACTTCCAATTTTTTTTTTTTTTTTTTTTTTTTTAAAGACAGGGTCTCACTCTGTCACCCAGGCTGGAGTTCAGTGGCATGATCACGGCTCACTGCAGGCTCAAGTGATCCTCCTGCTGCAGCCTCCCAAGTAGCTAGGACTATAGGTGCATGCCACCACATCTGGCTACCTTTTTAATTTTTTTTATAGAGTCAGGGCCTCCCTATGTTGCCCAGGCTGGTTTTCAACTTCTGGGCTCAAGCAATCCTCCCAGAGGATGGTTTCGGGCTCCCAGATTACAGGCGTGAGCCACCACACTCAACCTAAAAGGGAGATCTAACTGCAGACAGAAGTGGAGAAGGCCATAATGTGACCATAGAAGGAGAGATTAATAATATAACCATAAACCAAGGAATGCCATCAGCCACCAGAAGCTAGAAGAGGCAAGGAGCAGATTCTCCCCCAGATCTTCCAGAGGTGGCATGACCCTCTGACACTGTGATCTTGGCTGACTGATACTGATTTCAGAATTCTGGCCTCCAGAACGTTGAGAAATAAATGCCTGACGTTTTAAGCCACCGTGTTTGCAGTAATTTGTCATGGCAGCCACAGGAAACTGGTATAAATACCTCCCCATCTCCAAATAAATACGTATGCAAAAGGCATACATATTTGACTAGCCTTAAGTACAAATGCAAAAGAGAAAATCAGATACAATTTCAGAGTTCCTCATTCAAAATGATAATATAACACTCCTAATTTTTTTTATAAAGTATAGATAAAAAGAGAAATAAATACAGCTTTGGAAATTATATCCACTGGATCCAATTATATCCAATGTATACTCAGTTCCCTGAAGATTAGCCTACTCAATAGACAAGAACTGTTTATCAAGTAGCCTAGCAAAATTGAAGACTCAATCTTTATTAACTCTGACTTCTAGTATATTTCTTCTCTGAAGGAAAGAGAAGCTAAATTGTATAGGTTTCATTACTACCATAAAGAAATTCAACAAAATAAGGTCACTCTGGCACTCCTTGGAGTCCTCTAGATTATTTCCATCCTGCTTCTCCACCGCCTTCCCATTCTTAGTGAACAAAGCAAACATAATTCTTGCTTTAATTTAATCAATTGGTCTTAATGAACCACCACGTTAAAAATATAAACAACCTAGGGCCAGGTGCAGTGGCTCACGCCTGTAATCCCAGCCCTTTGGAAGGCCGAAGAGGGAGAATCAGTTGAGCTCAGGAGTTCGGGGCCAGCCCAAGCAACACAGAGAGACTTCATCCCTACAAAAAAAAAAAAAGAAAAATTGGCCAGGTGCGGTGGCACATGCCTGTAGTCCCAGCTACTCTGGGAAGCTGAGCTGGGAGGATCACTTGAGTCCATGCATTCAAGGTTACAGTGAGCTGTGATCAGGCTACTGCAATCCAGTCTGGGCAACAGAGTAAGACTCCGTCTCTACAAAAATAAAAAATGAAAAAACCTAACTTTAAATCTGCAGTCACTCTCACTAAGTAGTATGTTAACCCAGTAAACTCTTCAGGTTGAGCACTACATCATAAAATTTCATTATGTGTATGATTATAACACAAACAATAAACCTGGTAATATATTTTACTGAATTTCGAAATGATACAATGGAACATGCAAGACTATCAAAACAATCATTATAACACATGAAAGGGGAAAAGGCAAAAAGGATGTCTCATTTAAATCTCCCACATTATAGACAGACTCACCCTAAGTAGCTACAGTAAGTTACATTCAGCATGGATATTCAGAAACTTTGGACATAACTTGTAATACAAGGCACACTCACTGAAATAATCCCTTACACTTAAAGCCACACAAGTACAGTATATTTTAAATTTATAGTACATTAAAATAGGCATTATAGCATAGCAATTAAGAGCACAGACTCTGAAACTAGACTGCATAGGTTCAAATCCATGCCCCGTACCTTCTTGGGGCTTCTGTTTCCTCATAAGCAAAATGAAGATAATAACAGTACTTGTATTTACTTCACAGTGGAAGCTGAGAGGGTTAAAGGAGTTAAAAACTTAAAGCATTTAGAACAGAACTCAGTATACACCTGGCACTCACACATTATTAAAAGAGAGGGTCGCTATTACTACCTATGGTCTTCATAACAGTTTCATGGCTACCACGTTTACTTTTCATCATAGAAAACCTAGAGGTGATGAAATCTCAGTGACCTCTGTACTGAAGGCATTGATTTGTGTTTATCTCCTTCTCTACACAGTAAAGCTCAAAGACATAAATCGTGTCTTATTTAAAACTCTGTCCCCATTACCAAGTCCATGGTGTGTGTCCAAAAATGATCAAGTTTAGTCAAGAAATATTTTGGTGTTTAAGCTACCCCAACTTTCAATCATTTTCCTCCCTAACTCTACACAGGTAAATTTTTATTTAAAGGCTACACAAAAAGAAAAAAATAATTCTAAGACAGTATTTATATTATGAAAGCAGAAATGGTCAGAGCCACAGCCAAGGCTGCCTTTCCCAAGATACCTAAACATTCCAGTCGGGCAAGAGTCCCTGTTAAGAGTTAAAAACAATCCCCTCAGTCCATGCTCCCAGTCACATGGAGCTGGAAGAGCTGGAAAAACCGCCACCACCACTCATTCCTCTTTCTTCATCATTTATTCTTATCTTCATCTAGCATTTCCCTTCTTTGTGACACCACCACTAGATACCAGCTCACCACATGCTATCCCTCTCCTCCATGAGTTCTCCCAAGGGAATTAACTATATACACTTACATAAAACAGATGTGATCTCCTATTTGAGATGAAAAACTAAGGGTACCATAACTCTTCCCTTTATCTTTGTCCCTAGAACAGTAATCCACTTTCTCTGAGGAAGTGAACAACTGAAGTCTTCAGGAATCTCAGCTGTGAAAGGCTGCAGACGGTTCTGTAACCACCTGTGAAAGGCGGTTAATCCTCTACTGTCAGCTTTCACTGATGGCAACCCCTCATATGTCTCTTCCATTTGCCTCCTGAGTTTTTACAGTAGGATCCCTATGGCCCTACTGCCACAAGGAGAGGACAAGGTAAAGGTGTGAATAAACCTCATAAGACTTTCCTGGGACATGACCTCACAGCCATAGGGAACACACTGAAGGTTTTTCTTAGCTCACTGCATTAAAAACCTTGCAGCCAAAGGAATTACAGCAGTCCTCATTATCCAATAGCAATTAGTGTCTCATGGGGAGAGGACCACACAGCCATTTCTCTTTAACAAGGACCATATTTTTGTAATGAAGAAAAAGAGATCTGCTTAGAATTTTCCCAAAAAATAAAACAAAAAAATCTATTGTGTTCATAAAATATCATGTATTATATTGATCAAAATTTAGATTACACTTTGCAACTATGCATTAATTCTTAGGACAAAAAACTAATGAATAGATGGAGTGCTTGGGGCACAATTTTGTGACCAAATTGTAAAACAGCATGATGTGACAGCCTTAATTTCACATTTGCCTTTTGCAAAACAATTATATAAAAGTCATTTTAGCCAAAAAAAAAATTATACTTTTCTTCATTTGTCTCCTGGAGCCTCTCACACCCCTTTTAAATTCTTTTAAAGTACCTCTTTCATAATTATCCCTGCTGTTTTTTCTCATTTAAAGTGTTCTTGCATTGCCATACTCTCACTAGAGCCTCTTTTTTATTATTAAAGTATGTACATAAAAAGCACAAATCTTCATATTTTTACACATTCTGAATTTTTACATATACATATACCCATGTAACCACCACACATCTCAATGTATAAAATGTTGCAAGAAGGTTCCCTCATGCCCTTTCACAGTCATTACCACCACCACCACCAACCCAGAGTAATCACTATTCTGACTTCTGTCACCAGAGAAGTACTGTACTTATTTCTGAACTTCATTTAAATGGAATCATGCAGTGTACAATCTTATGTCTGACTTAAGTCTGTAAGATACATCCATGTTGATACATATATCCATAATTCATTGTCTTTTATTGGTTTTGCAGTGTTTCATCTTATAACTGTACCACAATTTACTCATCCATTCTACTGCTGATGTACAATTGGTTCTGCAGTGTTTCATCTTATAAATATATCACAATTTACTCATCCATTCTACTGCTGATGTACAACTGAGTTATATCCAATTTTTGATTATGAATAAAGGCATTATAAACATCCTTTAACATGTTTTTTTAGTAGGCACAAGCATTAGTTTCTCTTGAGTATACCTAGGAACGAATGCAAGCATTTGATCATGGGTAGGAGTAGACAAAGCCACAGTCTTCCAAAGTGACTGTACCATTTGACACCCCCACCAACAATATGTAAGAGATCCAGCTGGTCTACACTCTTGCCAACACTGGAACTGTCCATCTTTTTAATTTTAGTTATTCTGGAAGGTGTATAGCAGTATCTCATTATTGTTTTAATTTATATTTCCCACTGACAAATAATGTTAAGTACCTTTTTATATGCATACTGGCCATTCTGAGACCCTCTAATAGAAAGTGCCTGTTCAAGACGCCTACACATTTTTAAAATGATTTTTCTCATTAATTTTTTTATGCTACACATACACACACACACAGAGCATGAGTCCTTGGTCAGATATATAAATTGCAAATTTCTTCTTCCAGTCCATATTTTGCTCTTCATTTTCTTAGTGGCGTCTTTAGATGAAGAGAAGTTCCCAAGTTTAATGAACTCTGAAGACAAATTTATCAATCATTTTCATGATCAGTGCTTTCTGAGTCCTTTTTAAGAATCTCTGCCTATTCTAGGCACTAGTTCTTTATTTGCACTATGGTTTCAGTAGTTCTCCCCCTAGCTTTGACTTCATGAAATCCTGCCTCTTTTGCAAGATTTGCACCCCCTACCTTGTAGTCGATTTGCACTGCATTCATGTTATGTTGTTAGGTGTTGGACAACTTTAGTGTTACACAAGTTCAAGTGGAGATCAGCTTTAAAACTAGAGAAATCATCAGTGATTACTTCCATATTACAATGATTTCTGTACAAATATATTCAAAACCTAATGTAAAAAGAAAAAAAATTCTAATACCCATTATCCTAGCATTTTTCCCCCAAACATACCTTAAGATGATTCTTTCTACACCTTTTAAACAAATAACTTCCTGCTCTATTCTTTTTCCTAAATTAGTTAAGAAGACCTCCAATTTCCAACCATATAGTTCCAAAGAAATAAACCTTACTCTTACGGCAAGCACGTATTCCCTTCCACAACCCTGTTATCTTCACAGCCAATCACTCTCACAACATGCTTTCAAAATGTGTGTGGAATGTGAACTCTGCTCTGCCACAGCCAATGCCTGGTTCCTTCCCTCACCATCTCTTGTCTGGAGTATGCAAACTGTCCTTAACTGGTCTCCTCTTTACAGTCTGTCTTTCACCCTGTCACCAAAGTCACCTTTCAAAAACATAAAGTTGAGGTTATGCATCTAACGAGCTCCTTCTACAGTTCCCACTGTCTGCAGGATAAAGTCACTCTCTTAGCTAAGAGTTCACAACCTGGCTCCAACCTTTCCTGGCTTTGAAAGGAGCTGGGCACATTCCTCAGCCCCGGGCTCAAAACTCCTTGAGCCTAGTACAAACACATCCCATCCTCCCATCCCACCACATACCACCATATATCTCTCCAACTCCCTGAGCCCAGTACAAACACCACCTGGAAAGTCTCCGATAAGGGGACAGCCGTTCAAGGTTACTGAAAGCGCGGGAGCCAAAAGAATTTCTTTGTTCCCCTGCAACTTTCGGGCTATAAAAAGCAAACGCTCGCATTGTTCGGGGCCCTCTTGTATACTGTGTAAAGGAGGGACCAGGTTCGAACTTGTAGTAAAGATCCTTGCCGCTTGGCTTTGACTCTGGACTCTGGTGGCTTGCCGCTTGGCTTTGACTCTGGACTCTGGTGGTCTTCTTTGGGGAACAAACAGTCTGGGCATTACAGCTTCCCTTCCAGCAACACCTACAATACTCTGGTCTGACCCCTGGACACCATGAGCTCTCACTTGTCCTGGCTTTGCTCTGCTTCTCCCTATGCCTTTATCCTCCAGTTAGCTCCCTTCCTCTTCTGGCCAGACCCACCCCAGAAGAAGTAACTGTTCCCTTTTATGTGCTCTCACAGCTCTCTGCACCCACAACTATATTTGAGTTCTTATCACACTTTATTAGTTAATCATTTATTTATTTGTCTCAACTGTCTACAAACTTCTGGACCTGGGACTTCTCCCTGAATTCCTCAAGGGTAGGGTCAGGAGTTAATGTTTACATCCTAAAGACTTGGCGGGGCTATTCCATAAAGGTTCAATGAAAGAATAAATGTCCTAGCCACTTTTACTCATCCTATTTTTTCAATAAATAAAGACTGGAAAAATTAGCACAAGTATATCAAAACAACAAGCTTAACTAAAATCAGTTTTCTTTTAAAAGTCCCCCAGCAAATTATTCTTTTAAAAAAATATAATAAAAACAAAAATCTCAATTACTGATTTGTGCTTCCTGACAGAAATTAGTCATAACTGGCCAGGCACGGTGGCTCACACCTGTAATCCCAACACTTTGGGAGGCCAAGGCAGGCGGATCACCTGAGGTCGGGAGTTCAAGACCAGCCTGACCAACATGGAAAAACCCCGTCTCTACTAACAATACAAAATTAGCCAGGCGTAGTGGCACATGTCTGCAATCCCAGCTACTCCAGAGGTTGAGGTAGGAGGATCACTTGAATCCGGGAGGCAGAGGTTATGGTGAGCTGAGATGGTGCCATTGCACTCCAGCCTGGGCAACAAGAGCAAAACTCCCTCTTAAAAAAAAAAAAAAATCAATCATACCTCTGTTTCAAAACAAATTTTTAACTAATGGGCAACAAAAGTAAGATGAATATACCACTTAACTAAGGTAAATGTAATTGTTACCACACAACTGGATGCCAATGGAATAAAACATGATTATTTACACAACTAAAAGATCACAAACAAAACTACTGGCTTGAAATATGTGTTCATTCTAGGACATCGCTGGAGCCTTTGAAAAAATATATATATACATAAAAAATGAAAAATTTGTGCATTATTAATGTTTCCCCTTAATACGTAACACATCTGTATGTCACAGGAAGATAGTATGCATAGTGGTAGTAAGACAGTAATAACACAGGCTGGAAACACAATGCTAATTGTGTGACATGGACAAATTACTTAAACGTCAACGTGCTTCAGTTTCCTCATCTGCAAAATAAAGATAATAAATGTATCCACCTCACAGTGATGCTAGACGACTGAGTTGGCACATGTAAGTCCCCGATTCAGAGTCTGGCATAGCACATGAATGTAGAGGAATAAATTTCAAATATTTTCACTGTTTTTTTAACTTTTTTTAAGCCCTTTTACACACACTGTCTTTTCTTTTCCTCCCAACAGTTTAATGAGATTGTTTGAACACGAAATACTAACTTTAGAGATAAGACACCAATAGTAAAGTTGTATGATTACCCCTTTTTTTTTTTTTTTTTTGAGACGGAGTCTCCATCTGTCGCCCAGGCTGGAGTACAGTGGCACGGTCTCGGCTCACTGCGAGCTCTGCCTCCCGGGTTCATGCCATTCTCCTGCCTCAGCCTCCCGAGTAGCTGGGACTACAGGCACCCACCACCACGCCCAGTTAATTTTTTGTACTTTTAGTAGAGACAGGGTTTTCTAGGTTTCACCGTGTTAGCCAGGATGGTCTCGATCTCCTGACCTCCTGATCCACCCACCTTGGCCTCCCAAAGTGCTAGGATTACAGGCGTGAGCCACCAGTCCGGCCACCCTAAGACATTTTTAAGTGGCAGAGTTTGGACTAGAATCCACACATAATCTTAACCCCAGGCCAAACTGACCAAATCTCCACGGATCCAGTTTGGAAGAAAGAATCTTTTGGGTTTTCCCCATTGCTTCCTCCTCGTTGTCAGCAACAGCCAGCCTAAAGACCTCATGGGGGCAAATGCAGAGGACCACGTGTTCAAACTAAAAAGTAGAAGAAGCCTAACTTTCACAGAAACTGACACATAGTTGGCCCTCCAGAGATGGCAGCTATTGACTGAAACTTACAAGCACTATTACATTTTTCTCAGTTACAGAACAAAGTACTACTCCACAAAATCAAGTCTACTACCAAAAACAAAAGTCACTTAATACTATGCTTATCTGTCATATCAAGCATATCTATGTCCAATGTGCAATAGAAACCTAAACAAAAAAGTGGTAAGATTTATTTTTACTAATCTCAAAAAACATGTTTCACAAAAAGGGCTTTCATCATCAGTTTTTTGAAAACTAACCCAAGTAGTTATATTTCATGACATGATGTTTCTTTGAACAAATAAGTTAACGATATGATTAAATATTTCACCTTGGTAATGCCTTCAACACATTTGTTCAATACTTTTCTTGGGCTTAAAGTGACTCTCAATCCCTAAACTCATCTACTGCCAGGTACACAAGAAACACAGTTAATGAACTTTAAAGGCAGATGCAATGTTTCCAGGGAAGTCATCTGAACCAGAGAAGTACAAGCAAGCAAATCATCTCCACCACCACGTCTAAGTGCCTTATCTTTCAACTTCTTTTCTTCAAATGGGCAATTAGAAACTAAAATACACCTTAAAAATCAGGTTTGGCATCCGCCCTGGCTAGGGCCTACCTTTCTTTACGCGGCACTGCCACTCTGGCACCTACAGCCAGGCCTTTGGCGCCTGCAGGACTCACAGGGAAGGCAGCCCCAGCCCCTGCTCTCCACAGCTCTCGTCGAAGCCCTGCACGTGGTGGCCACTTGAGACGTTTTAGTGGATGGGATTCGACAGGGGCTGAGCTCAGGTTGCGTTCCGGGAGGGCGCAGCTCCCAGACCCGCTGTGGTTGCAGGAGGAAGGTTTTGACGCTCCCAGCGTAAACAGCGACGGGACACTCTTCGCCCCGCTGCTACCTAGCCCTCGCTGCTCGCGCGGCCCCTCCGCACCCGACGCCTCCGCCAGCCTCCAGGATTCATTTCCCTGCGCCTCCTCCCACCTGAGCCAGCGACGCCACCGCCACCTGCACCGGACCCCAACTCCCAAGCCAGGGGCCGTTACCCGAGGTCGCGGCCCGGGGGAGGCCCACGTCTCAGGAGGAAAAGCCCGGGCTACAGCTCCCGCTCCTGCACCGCTAAGATCCCCCGGCCGCCGCCATTTTCCTTGCGCCGTAACCCCACCTGACAGTTCCAGCCGCCCACCTGTGACAAGCAGGGCACGCCGCGCGACGCCGAGTGGGGTGCGTGGGGAAGCTGGGACTCCGTAAGGGTCACAACCTCCGAGCGGAACCCGCCGTTAATTCATCCAGAAGCGCGGAGGCGTCCGGCCGTCGCCCTAGTAATGCGTCCCGGAAGGCTGCGTCCTGATTGGCTGCAAGAGCCGTGTCGCAACGGCGTCCCCGGCTGCGTGGGAAGCCCGGGTCCGCGGCGCCCCGCGCCTGCTCCACAGCCCAGGATACCCCCGGGTGCCTTTCTTTGAGAGCTCCTTTAAAGAGTCCGCGCTTATTTCCTCGTCTGTCCTCCTGGAGAGGAGGGACCCACGGAACGGTGGGGTGTAAGGATAAGAAAATAACGAAATAGGAAATTAGCGGAGGTCATTTGTCCGAGGAAACCTAATGTTTCATTCAACCCCTAGAGCTGCAAAATGGAAAACAGAAATCTGGGAGTTTAATTTACAAGCCTAAATTGGGTGCGCGAAGACACTGGACAAATCAGTAATAGAAACAGCTCTAGAACCCAGGTTCCCTCATCAGGAGCACAAAGTTTTTCCAGCACGCTCAGTGTTTCCCCAGTCCTAGAAAATGTTTCCTCCCAGTTCCCATAGCAACTTCATCACACTGCTCCAAAGGTCTCCTTCACCTACCATGGTGTGTCTGTCCCCTAACCTACTAGATTGCAAGCCCCTGAATGGTGGGGACTGTGATTAAACCCCTTTTCATTTCCCTTAAGCAATGCCCTCCTCAACTTGGCCTTCAACAAATACAATAAGAATCTTATAAATAATAAACATAGCTACACATCACACACAGCCACTCATCAGTAGTTCATGTGTGTCTATACGTTTCATCCGTTTATTCAACAAGGCACAGAGGAGTGAATATTTTTAAAATTACAAAGTTCCTGACCTCACAAAATTTATGGTATAATAATAATGACCGTCTACATTTTGGCTGCATAGCTTCAACATAGCTAAATTATATCCCCAAATTCCCTGTAAATCAAAGATTCCTGTGCTATTTTCCTAAATCAGCTTCATAATTTCTCTAAGTTTGTTCCAGAACATTTTAGTATTTAAGATGTGCTAAAATTGCATCAGAAAGTGAAGAATGACTACAGAGAGAAACACCAGAACAAAAGTCAATTCTACCAATTATGCCTATGACCTTAGGCCTCCTTTTTACCTTTAAAATAAGATTACTGGAATAAAAGATCTCTAAATTCGTTTTTGTTGTTGTTAAGAGTTGGCCTGGCTATGCTCCAGAACCTTCAAGGGCTGTACTGTGGTTCTTTGGGGGCTTGCCAGAGGCTCTTCATAGCTTTTGCAACTCCATTGCAGAGAGTTCTAGCATCATGAGGTGTGTCCGGTGATACAGCCCAAAAGGCAAGGCTGCACTAACCGCAGAGGACAGAGCTGGGCCCTTTCTTTCTTCTTTTTCTTTCTTTCTTTTTTTTTTTTTTTTTTTTTTCCTGAGACCGGGTCTCACTCTGTCACCTAGGCTGGAGTGCAGTGGCGTGATTGTGGCCCACTGCAACCCCCGCCTCCCGGGCTCAAGCAATCCTCCCACCTTAGCCTCCAGACTAGCTGGAACTACAGGCACCTGCCACCATGCCCAGCTAATTTTTGTGTTTTTTGTTGAGACAGGATTTCACCATGTTGCCAGGCTGGTCTCAAACTCCCAAGCTCAAGCTATCCACCCACCTCGGCCTCTCAAAGTGCTGGGATTAGAGGCTTGAGCCACCGCACCTGGCCCTGAGCCCTTTCTTGATCTGAGCTACTCATCACTAGCCACCTTCCACATCAACTGCTAAATGGATAGGAACAGAATTCCCGAGGGAAAATATGCTGATTTCTAAACTCTAAGAGATCTACTAAGTGTCATGTCATGCTTCTTTCCTTTTGGTAGAGGTGCAAGGTGTAGTAACATGTTTTTCATTCTGGGAAAAATGTCCTGACATGCCCGAGATCATTGGACAACTTCAGCATCCAAAACGATGTGTAGTTTACATAATACTATTATACCAGGATCATTCTTTGTTTTGATACATGTTTTATGCTTACACAAGATGTTGGCATAAGGGGAAACTGGGTAAAGAATATATGGAAAAATCCCTGTACTCTTTTTACATCTCTCCTAAGTCTAAAACTATTCCCCCAGTTTTTTAAATAATTATTTTAAAATATCACCAATGTAGCAAGCTCCTGAATTCTTGTGGGGTTTATCCACCTTTGAAATGTATGTATTTCTTCAAGGTGTCTGGAGAAGTAGTCCCTGACCATTTTGGCACCGGGGACTGCTTTCATGGAAGACAGTTTTTCCATGAACAGGGTGAAGGGTGAAGGGGGTGATTTGGGGATGATTCAACCACATTACATTTATTGTGCACTTCATTTCTATTATTATTACATTGTAGTATATAACACTTAAAAAGTGGTGTTAATCTGTGCTCTACTGTCCCAAAGGGACAAGTTTCTGACTCTTTCCTGACCCCGATAACAGAGCATCACAGCTGATGAATTGTTGAACCTCATGAGCCATTGACTTAATAGTCACATTTAATAGGGCACTCTCTGTAATGCTCAGGGACACGCTATGACACACAGGAAATCTCAAGTCCTAGTTCTTATTGTACTTTTGTTATTATGCCCATGTAATTGCTCCCTCTTCTTCAAAATGTGAGAGTAATAAGGGAAAATCTGTGCTCCATAACAGACCTCAGAAAAGAGTCAGGTACATCGCTGCCAATAAAATCGGAGCAAGTCTCTCCCAAGGTAATGAATACAAGGAACATGCAGCCCAGTGCCAGTGGAGGCCACAGATACTTAACTGGAGGCCCAGAGTGGCCCATTTATTATAGCCTATAGTCTCCCTGTTTGCAAAAACTTCTATGAATGAGACTTAGCATTACCTAATATCATCAGTCATCTAGTGAGATTCTGAAATTCAAAAGGCATTTGAAATGAAATGTTTTGATTTCTTGAGATGTAGAGTAAGACATGTCTTTGGTAGCTGAGGAGTTTGGTGCTAGAATGTACAGCTTGGAAGTAGTGACAAATTTACATTAACACAAAACAGCTGTGGAGTCTAATTATTAATAGTTCTGATTATTCTCTTTTTGCTCCATCTCTCGCCTTCCCCATTCCCCACCCCCATCTTTTTTTTTTTTTTTTTTTTTTTTGGAGTTTCGCTGTTGTTGCCCAGGCTGGAGTGCAATGGCACCATCCTGGC
>NW_012101254.1:1072790-1091384 GCF_000951045.1 Mandrillus leucophaeus
CCCCCCTCAGCTTCCCAAAGTGGTGAGATTACAGGCATGAGCCACCGCGCCCGGCCCCACCCCTATCTTTATGCTGACTTGTCCTGCTTTCCTCTCCTGACTCCCTGGTCTTTTGCCTCTGGCAGGGTTTAGCCAATGGGAGGCACTGGCTGGACTCTGCAGGGTGGGCTGAGAAAGAGCTCAAGGCTGCATTCCCCTGGCTCCCTCCCTGTGGGGCTGCAGGGTGGCAGTGGCTTCACGCTTCACCTGCTCTAGAGCCCAGCTCTCACTGGGTTCTGGGACCCACTCCCCGCCTTGTCCCTTCAGGCAGGGCCCACAGTGTGCGATGGTCTAACTTACTGTATCTAGCCTCAGGGTGCTTCATTCCCCTCTGTTAATTTCCCTTAACCTTGATTGTACCTTTGTGGTCTCAGAATTAACTCTAACTTCAAGATGACATCCAGGACGCAGGTTCTTTCATTTCTTTATTTTTCCTTTTTTTCTTTCTGTTTTCTGTTGTTGTTGTTGTTTGTTTGTTTGTTTGTTTTTGACACCAGGCTAGAGTACAGTGGCATGATTTCATCATGGCTCACTGTAGCCTGGGCCCCAGAGATCCTCCTGGCTAAGCTTTCTTAATTTCTTAGAGATAGGGTATTGCCATGTTACCCAGACCGGTCTTGAACTCGCAGCCCCAGGCAGTCCTCTCACCTCAGCTTCCTGAGTATTTGGGATTACAGGCGTGAACCACAGCACCCAACCAGCTCAGGTTCTTTCTCTCCTTCTGCCCTGCCTTCCTTAGCATATTGGCCTTACATTTTTATGTTTATTGCCTCATGGCCGCAAGATGGTTGTCACAACTCCAGACATCACAGTCATAGCCAAAGGCAAGAAACAATGGGTCAGGCGCAGTGGCTCACACCTATAATCCCAACACTTTAGGAGGCTGAGACGGGCATATCACCTGAGACCAGGAGTTCGATACCAGTCTGGCCAACATGGTGAAACTGTGTCTCTACTAAAAATACCAAACTTAGCTGGATGTGGTGGCACATGCCTATAATCCCAGCTACTCAGGAGGCTGAGGCAGGAGACTCTCTTGAATCTGGGAGGCAGAGGTTGCAGTGATCTGAGATCGTGCCACTGCACCGCAGCCTAGGCAACAGAGCAAGACTCCATCTCAAAAAAAAAAAAAAAGAAATGTTTGTTACCTTTTATTTATTGTTTCTCTAAATAGTAACGACCCTTAAGACCCCCTTCCAATCTCTTCAACATCTATTTTCGACCCCCACTGAATCATCTCTGATGACCACATAATCACTGTGAGATGGCCATCCCGATACCTATATTGACTGTATTTTCTTGTTTTCTGAGTTCTCAATGCTTTGTCATTTGAGACCTCACTAAAGAACTACCTCTCCCAGGGTTAGCTAAGTTCTTGAGATCGCAAATAACTCTCCCAGGACTGTGCCTTTCATAAGCAAACCAACTAATCCGGACACACAAACCCCCACCTTCTCTAACTGGTTCTTACACTCCGGGCCAATATTCCTCTGCCCTAATCACCCCAGGACCAATGCAGCAGACAACTTGGGACAGCTTCTACACCCCAGAGCCTGCTGAGATCAAACTAGCCTATCCTAAGCCTGCGTGACCTGCCTTGCCCATTCCTTACCATGGAAACCACAATAAAGGCCTTTCCCATGATTTCCTCCTGCTTTGTGTGTGTGTGTGTGTGTGTGTTTTTTTTTTTTTTTTTTTTTAGATATGAGATCTCACTATGTTGCCAAGCCTTGTCTCAAACTCCTGGACCGAAGTGATCCTCCTCACCTTGGCCTCCAGAAGCAGTGGGATTACAGGCGTGAGCCACTGCAGTTGGCCTGCTTGTGCATTCTGACCAACCTTTGTGCTCCCCGCTGTGGGCCCACATGGAGTGACATGTGCTGTCATCTTGACTGTAACAAATTATCTTTTCAATAGAAGTTATATCCCCATCTTTTGGCTGCGCCATACCTGAATAACAAGAAAACCTTTTAAAAACAAACCCCTTCTTTTTCTTGGTGGTTTTCTAACCATTTGCCCTCTCTACCCAGGGACCAGCTCTGTGGAGATCTTGGTCCTAGCCTACAATCGTTGTATAATACGATCCTTCCCTAGAGTGGGCTCATATATCCCAGAGTCTTCCCACCAGAGCTTCTACAGCACAAACAAATCTTGCCCTGCTAATATTCACCACCTCTGGAAGTATAACTTAAGTTATGCCAAAGACCACATTCTTTCAGGGTTGAGGAGAAAGAAGTGGGACTGTAGGAAAGTAACTCCATATGCTACAAACTAAGTGATTTAATTTTATTATGACCCCAGAAATAATATATTATCCTCATTCTACAGATGTAAAACCAAGGCTCAGTGTATTATTTTCGTGTTACTACTGTAACAAATTACCATAAATTTAGGGGCTCAAAACAACAGAAATTCATCATCTTCCAGGTCTAGAGGTCAGAAGTCCAAAATCAGTTTTATTGAGTAACGTCAAAGCGTTGGCAGCATTGGTCCCTTCTGAAGATTCAAAGGGAGAATCCATTTCCTTTCCTTTTTCAGCTTCTAGTATCTGTACTACATGTTCTGTGGCCTTTGCCACAATCTGTAAGGCACATCACTCCAGTCTCCGTTTCCAACATCACTTCACCTTCTCCTCTTCCACAGTAAAATCTCTCTCTGCCTCTCTCTTAGAAGGACATTTGTGATTACATTTACGGCCCACCAGCTAATCCAGGATTATCTCCTCATCTCAAAATCCTTAATTTAATCACAATTACACAGTTCCTTTTGCCATATATGGTAACATTCTTAGGCTCCAGGAATTAGGACCTGGATATTTTTGAGAGCTATTCTTCAGTCTCCCACACTGGCATTCACAGGGCTAAAATCAAGGTGTCTGCAGGGCTGCATTGCCTCTGAAGATTCTAGGGGTAATTCCATTTCCTTGCCTTTCTCAGCTTCTGGAGGCCACCTGAGTTCCTTGCCTTGTGGCTCCTTCCTCCACCTTCAAAGTCAGCTGTGTCACATCTTCAGATCTCACACTGAAAACTCTGCTTCCATCATCACTGAGCCTTCACTAATTCTGACTCTCCTGCCTCTCTGTTTCCTTTATAAGGTTGGGCCTAGAATAATCTAGGAAAATCTCATCCGCAAAGTCCCTTTTGCCATGCAAGGTAACATATTCACAGATTTAGAGGATTAGGACATGGACATCTTTGGGGGGCCGTTATTACTGCCTACCACATACGGACCAAAAGCAGTCCCTGTGGTTGCCGGGAAACAGGGTGGGAAGGAGGAGAAGGGAAACGCTACAAAGGAGCAGTAGAACACTTTTGGGGAGAAGGTTAGGATTATCTTGACTGGATGATGGTTTCATGGGTGTACACACGCATATGTCAAAACTTAAATTGTACCTTGATATGGTTTGGCTGTGTCCCACCCAAATCTCATCTTGAATTGTATTAATAGTTCCCATTATCCCCATGTGTCATGGGAGGGACTCTGTGGGAGGTAATTTAATCATGGGGGCAGTTACCCTCATGCTACACTTGTGGTAGTGAGTGAGTTCTCACAAGATCTGATGGTTTTATAAGGGGCTTCCCCCCGCCGCCACCCACTTTGCTCTCATTCTTCTCCTTCCTGGCACTGTGTGAAGAAAGATGCCTTTGCTTCCCTTTCCACCACGATTGTAAATTTCCTGAGGTCTCCCCAGCCATGGAGAACTGTGAGCCAATTAAACCTCTTTCCTTTATAAATTACCCAGTCTCGGCCGGATGCAGTGGCTCCCACCTGTAATCCCAGCTCTTTGGGAGGCCGAGGCGGGTGGATCACGAGGTCAGGAGATTGAGACCATCCTGCCTAATACGGTGAAACCCTGTCTCTACTAAAAATACAAAAAATGAGCTGGGCAAGGTGGCGGGCGCCTGTAGTCCCAGCTACTCGGGAGGCTGAGGCAGGAGAATGGCGTGAACCCAGGAGGAGGAGCTTGCAGTGAACCGAGATCATATCACTGCACTCCACTCCAGCCTGGGCAACAGAGTGAGACTCCCTCTCAAAAAAAAAAAAATAATATTAAGTTACCCAGTTTCAGGTATGCCTTTATTAGCAGTGTGAGAACAAACTAACACAGATCTTTAAATATGTGCAGTGTGCTGCACGTCAATTATACCTCAATAAAGCTGTTAAGAGAAAACTAAATGAGAAAATAAAACAAACACAAAAAAAGCTGAGGCTTAGAAATCTTGACTAAGTCTGCAGAATTAGATGGTGGTGTAGCCAAAATGCACACTCAGGTGAGTCCATGTCATGCCGAAGGTCATGCCTCTGATGGTGCCTCTCTTCTTTATTCTCTCTTCTGTATAATTGAGATGGTAATACCTGCTCCTTAGGAATGGGGGTACATACTAGATGTCCAATATATGGTCATTTCCTTCCCTTTTCCCTTTTAGACCTACCGACTAGCCAGTTTCTAAGTATCCTGGAGCATATTCTGTTTTACAGAATCTGAAAATTATTACTTTCTTCATAAAAGAGAGAAAGGCATCCAAGAAAAATACCATATGAAGCCAACAGAGTAGTAAATAGGCCTTACCTTCAGGTATTCTCAGCTATAAATGTCCCAGCCTATAAAATGCAAAGCAACACCCAGGATCAGATATACATGCTTTATTCGCAGAAATCTAGGCTGGTTCATTTTGTTGCCTCGTGATGAGAGACAGTTTCCAGGAACAAGTAGGGGGAGGCAAGCATGTGGAAGCTGCCCCATAGTTAGAAACAATGATATGAAAAATGATTGCTGTATCCAAGGTCACAAAGCTCTTTTGACTGATATGCCATGCTTGGGTCATAGTGGTGAAATGAAACAGAACAGTACTCCTGGCTGGTTAAGAAACCCGTCTGTTTCCAGGATTTCTTCAAAAGAAGACAACGTCATTTATGTGTTTTTATCCTTTGTCATCAATGTGTTCATGTGTTTAGAAAACAGTGTCTTCTATTCCTGGATAAATTGAAAATAGCTTGAAAAAAGAGTCCTCATTTCCAGTTTACCCTGGAATTCTTCCCAGGATACTATATACCATGGCTTCCCTATCTTGGATGGGGCTGCCCTAGGCTCTGATTCAAGTTCACCTTGGATTCACTTCCTGTTTCTTGACCTCTGTGTTCGTCTCTTCCACCAAAGTCATGCATGTTTCATGATCACATCAGCTTGTGTTGGTTACATCAATCGACTTAGGGAAATAGGGATAAATAACTCAAGGAAAAAAAAAAAATCAACAACAGGAGGTGAGAGAATAGTAGATGTCTCAATCCTCAGTTTGTCACTAGAAAACACCATCCAGTTCATCGACCTGTAGGCAAACTACCAGTAAGAAGTGAATTTAAACTTTATAGTCATGGTTTCATAAACGCTAAGCATAGCAAAGACAGCGAGATGCAATCCAGTTCCACTGCCGCATACCAACTCTATATTTGAGGCAAAGTAGTTTGACTTCCCTGAGCCTCAGTTTTCTCATTTGCAAAATGAGAATAATAAATAGTTCCTGCCTTGTGGAGCTGTGATGAGGTGCTAGTACATGTAGTATATGCTTAGCAAATGAGAGTTGCCTTCTTTTTACTTCTTCCTTCTATCCATCTCTATCTAATTTGGCTTATGAATTTGCTCCAGTTAAATGCCTCGGGGAGATGAAAATGTGAATGTCAATCAACCTAGAAAGAAAGTGCTTATGCACTATGACCCATGGAGAACCATTAGTCCTCAAAAGCACTGGGCGAGTAGGCAGTTGTGGCCTGCAGCCACAATTTGGCACTGAATCATGTCCTGTTTAGCATTGTTCACTAATTGTTTCAAGTTATTTTCCCTCTCTGAGATTCAATTTCCTAGCTAGTTGTAACATGAGCTTGGATGAGATCCTCTTTAAGCCCTGTCTAATTCTTCTCAGTTTTCTTTTCTGCTCCTATACCCCCGTTTACATACAAAAACTCAGAAAATAGAAACAACTATGGAAAGCTAAGCAAATCCCTTACACAGAGCTCAGATTCTCCCCAGTATGATATCCAGGCACAGTCTGGGGCCTCTGGTTGCTGCCCAGAACTCTCACCATTCTGCACCATCCTATTATAATACAAAGTCGGTGTCTTTGTATTATAAACCCCACAGCGAGTATCTGATGACAAGACGAACTTCTGAGCTCAGGGGTTCAAGACCAGCATTCAAAACAGTTCCACTAGAATAAGTTGGTTCAGAGAGTCACTGAAATGGTCACACTTTGTGCTTACTCTCAAGAACCATGCTTCTAAACTTTAGCTATGCATTAGCATCACCTGGGGATCTTTCAAAATAGCAGAGATCATCATTGTATTTGGTTTAGGATGGGCCTAGGCAGTGATATTTTTTAAAAGCTCTCCAGGCAATTGTAAGTGCATTCAAGATGGAGAATTATTGATTTAGGTCGGATACTGGAGTGTAATTATTGGGGCCCACCTCTGAGTTTCTGGACACACCTGCAATAACCCTGACAGGCTCTGAATAGGACTGATGTTGGATGAATCAATGGATGAATGAACAAATAACTGTGAGATAGTATAGTGGCAAGAGTGTCGGACTAAAGGCCAGAAAACCATATTCCCAGCCCTGGCCCAATCACTGTGTAAATACTGTACCAGCAATTATTTTCCCTGAGCCTCCATTTGCTCTCTTGTGAAAAGGGGATAATAAAATCTGCTTTACGTGAAGATAGTGCATGTCAAAGTGCTTTGCATATGTGTACATCATATTGAGAAATCGTTAAAAATAAATCATAACAGCCATCCTAGCCAACTGTTTTTTTTAAAATAAAACTTGGAACTGCGAATTAATGCAGAAATTGACTGTAGGGTCAGAGTGGGAAGCAGACTCCACACTGCAGCCATGTGGTTCGTGTTCCCCTAGTTTAAACCCAGTGTGATTACTGTATTGGGAGATCGCTATAGGATGTTTGTGCCCCCACGCCCAAATTCATATGTGGTAGCCTAATCCCCAATGTGATGGTATTTGGAGGTGGAGATTGTGGGGGGTATTCATGCCCTTATAAAGAAGAGCTCCCTCTCGCCTTCCATCATAGGAGGACACAGCAGAAAGCATCATCTGTGAACCAGGAAGCAGGTCGTCATCAGACACGGAATCTGCCAGCACCTCGATCTTGGACTTCTCAGACACTAGAACTATGAGCAATACATTTTTGCTGTTTATAAGCCACCCAGTTTATGATATTCTTTTTTCTTTTTCTTTCTTTTTTATTAAGTTTTGTTTTGTTTTGTTTTGAAATGGGGTCTTGCTCTGTTGCCCAGGCTGGAGTGCAATGGCACGATCTCGGCTCACTGCAACTCTGCCTCCCAAGTTCAAGCCATTCTCCTGCCTCAGCCTCCTGAGTAGCTAGGATTACAGGCACGCACCATCACACCTGGCTAATTTTTTGTATTTTCACTAGAGACAGGGTTTCACCATGCTGGCCAGGCTGGTCTCGAACTCCTGGCCTCAAGTGATCTGCCTGCCTTGGCCTCCCAAAGTGCTGGGAGTACAGGTGTGAGCCACCATGCCTGGCCTTTAAAAATTTTTTTTTGAGATGGGATCTTGCTTTGTTACCCAGGCTGCAGTACAGTGTTACAATCTCAGTTCACTGCAACCTCCCTGTCCTGTGCTCAAACAATCCTCCAGCCTCAGCCTCCCAAGTAGCTGGGACCACAGGAGCTGCCACCACGCCTGGCTATTTTTTATGTTTTTTTTAGAGATGGGGATTTCACCATGTTGCCCAGGCTGGTCTCCAACTCCTGGGCTCAAGTGATCCCCCCACCTTGGCCTCCCAAAATGCTGAGATTGCAGGCATGAGCCACCACACCCGGCCTAGTTTATGGTATTCTATTGTAGCAGCCCTAATGAACCAAGACAGGGATCATGAAGCCGTGGTGACTGATCAACATCCCAACCCCTACCAACAAGCTTTGCACCTCAGGTCCCACTAAGGCCCCTCCCCGGCTGCCTTGTTGCCATCTCCCTGTTTCTCAGCACAGTTCTGGCTCAAAGTAGGTGATCAGTGGATGCATGAATGAGTGTCCCTGGATTTCTGAGTGCAGCTTTAATACATGCCTCTGCCTTTTCTGTTGTGGCAACTTTCTGGACCACCCATCTGACAACTTTGGAGTGGTTTCATGTAAGGGGCATGAGTCTGCTGACTCCTCAGTTTGGATGCCCCCTACTGCCACCTGTGAGAAGTTCCCATTCTCCTGCCCCCAGCAATTTGGGCCCCCCACTAGTCAGACCAGTCTTGGCTCTTCATGAAGGGGAATGTGGAATTTAGACAAAACACATGGTGTTTGCCCAGGATCTTGCTGTTTTCATTTATGTTTTCAAATAACTTGTTTTTCTTATTATTACAAAGTAACACATGTTTGAAAAAATTTGGAAAAACCAGGCAAGCAAATATTAAGAAAGTACAAATCTTTCACAAATCCCTCAATCTGAGAGAATCACTGCTTAATGTTCTTATTTTTGTGTATCCACCAGATACGCACACATGTATACATACATGTTTAGAAAAATTGGGTCATCCTGTACTTAGCCATTTATAACCTGCTTTTTCACTTAATAATGTTCCACTGCCTTGAAGAGTCATCTTGCCCTATTACTTACCTCGAGCCCCATGTGTCCACTTCTACTGCCATGAGTTGCTTATGGTTATTTACAAACTGAGCAACATAAATTAGAACAGGACAAATCAATCCGGTGTGCAGGGCTTTTCTAGCTAACTGGTGCCTGGTAATGGGTGCTTTCACCAGTGGTGTCTGCTCAGCGACAAACCCTACATAGTATAAAATATTTATTTCATCAAGAGCTCCAGGGCTCAGGCTGTAACAGAAACAACAAGTTTACGGAGCAGCCATACCCTTAAAACTGCTATGGTTTCTATGAAACTGGAAAATTCCATTGCCACAGCCAATGTCAACAGGCAAGAAAGGAATGCAGGCACTCAAAGGAAGGGAAGAATTTGACGAACAGACTATGGGTAACTGGCAACAATTCCGTGAAAATGACCAGAAGGCACCGGCTTCTGTCATCGGGGTTCAGAAATGAGAGTCCAGGCATTGGCCCTCCCTGAAGCAGGTAAGGTAGTAAACCTGTAATATATGTTTGTGTAAAGAAGAAACCTAGGCTAGGGTTCTGGCAGTGATGGAACTAGCTAACAGTATCCCAGGAGCCCCCAGCCCTCCCCTGGGGACTTGTCCCCAAATCTTACAATACTCCTTGGCCAAGTGCCCACGTGCCCACACCACAGGCCACCTCAGGATTCTTGCAGATGCTGTGCCTCCGAATGGGAAGCTTGATGGCTGCTGAGGGGAGGAGGTGGGGGCTTGCAGGGAGAGAGTTGGGATTCGGACTGAGAGAGAGTGAATGGGTGTCACACGCATCACATGTCACGCAAGGAGAGATTACATTCAGATCCCTTCTAGGTTCACACTTCCCACCAAAATTATTGCAGAAGTCTCTGAACTGGGACCCCTTGTTTCTTGTTTCTTGATGCCTTTCTTCACCATCCATTAACCAAAACGCCACCTAGAGTGATTTTCAATTACCTTCTAATTAGATAATTCTTATTTAAAATGTTCTTTTCTTCTATTTATGGAAAGCAAGTAGTACCTGCACATTGTTTAAAAATCAAACACGACCAAAAGATCCATAATGAAAAACGTTAGTCTCTTGTCTCTGCTCCCCACCCATTCCCTACTGACTTGCCCCAGTTCTGGCTGCCAAAGGCGACTACTCCTAAACTTTTTCTTTCTTTTTTTTTTTTTTGTGGCAGTTCTGGTGCTTAGCTTCATATTCCTTAATATCATGCTTATATTGTTATTTCCTGACCCCTCAATTTTAAACTTTAAACTGCCTCCTTTTTATGTAGATGAGGATTTTAAAAAATGTATAAACAGCTTTATTGAGGTATAAGGGACATAGAATAAACTGCATGTATTTAAAGTCATGTATTTAAAGTGTACAGTTTGGCCAGGAGTGGTGTCTTGCACCTGTAATCCCAGCACTTTTGGAGGCTGAGGTGGGAGGATCACTTGAGCCCAGGAGTTCGAGACCAGCCTGGGCAACACAACATGACCCCATCTCTACAAAAAAATAAAAAATTGGCTGGGTATTTTGAGACCCTGTCAGAAAGAAAAAAGAAAGAAAGACAGAAAAAAAGGAAGAAAGAAGAAAGGACGAAAGAAAGGAAGAAGATTAAGAAAGGGAGAAGATTAAGAAAAAGATTTTGTGCTAGAAAAAAAAAAAGAATAATGAATAAGCACATGAAAAGATACTAGCACTAGAGAAACGCAAACTAAAACCACATTAGATTAACTAAAATTTAGAAACCTGACCATACCAAATGTTGCCAAAGATATAGAGGAACTAGAACTCTCACACTGCTAGTGGAAATACAAAATGATAGAACTGGAAAACAGCTTGGCAGTTTCTTAAAAAGGTAAACGTGCACTTACCATATGGTAGTGTATGATTCAGCTACTCCACTCCTAGGTATTTACTCACTAGAAAAGACAGCAGATGTCGATACAAAGACTTGTACAGGAATATTCATAACAGCTTTATCTGTAATAGCCCCAAACTGGAAACAGCCTAAATGTCCATTAAAGCTGAATGGATATACAAACTGTAGTATTAGGTTAGTGCAAAAGTATTAGGTTTTTGCCATTCAATGGCAAAAACCGCGATGACTTTTGCACCAACCTAATATATTCATACAGTGGGCTACTACTTAACAATATAAAGGAATAAACTATTGATATATGCAACAAGATGGCTGAATCTCAAAGTCATTATGTTGAGTGAAATAAGCCAGGCCAAAAGAGTACATACCATGTGATTCCATTACATAAAACTCTTGAAAATGCAAGCTAACCAATAGTGACAAAGAACAGATCAGGGGTTGCCTGGGAATGGTGGCAGGAAAGAAGTCAGAGAAGGGGGTGGCTAAGGGATGAGAATACTTCTAGAGGTGATAGATATGTTCATGTTTTTGATTGTGGTGATGGTTTTGTGGGTGTACCTAAGACCGAATGTATCAAATCATACACTTTATTTATTTATATTTATTTTGACTGTTTTTAGAGACAGGGTCTCGCTCTGTAGCCCGGGCTGGAGTGCAGTGGTGTGATCGTGGCTCACTGCAATCTCAGACTCATGGGTTCAAGTGATCCTCCTACCTCAGCCTCCCAAGTAGTTGGGACACCAGGAATGTGCCAACATACCTAGCTAATTTTTTTTACTTTTTAATTTTTTTGTAGAGATGGGGTTTCGCCATGTTGCCCAGGTTGGTCTCAAACTCCTGAGCTCAAGCAGTTTGCCCACCTCGGCCTCCCAAGTGTTGGGATTACAGGTGTGAGCCATGGTGCCCAGCTCATTCTGCCTTTGTATTATATTGTTACATGTTTGTATTTATATTATATTGTTACATTTTATGACTATATATATTATTATTCAACCAAGGGGTCAAAATTAACATAACCAAAAATATTAATTATTGCTTAATGATATCAGTGTTAATGATATCAAATGCTGCCTGATGTGATGCATTCAAAAAGATAATACATTACAGTTGAAGTAGCCTTGCCTAAAATGCATAATTTAAATTGCATCGTAAGACAAAATCAGACAAACCCACAAGGGAAATTCTAAAACACAACAAGTCTGTGCTCTCCAAGAAAAGCCAATATCCAGAAAGACAAAGGAAAGCTGAAGAAGTGTGACATTGGATTGTATCCAAGACAAGATGTTTCCCTGCTGAAAGGCCCGAACTAGCTCTAGACTTACCTGAACTGGGTAAGTCTTAGCATCCCAGAGGTTCGGGGAACAACATGGTGGCAGAAGTTTTTAGGCAGCAGTGGGTGGGAAATTCAATGAATTCTGGAATCACAGATCAGGAGGCAAACGAGGTGGTGCCTAGGGTGAGGTATAGGGGAAGGGGCATGAAGCTTTCATACCCTCTGTTGGCAGGCCATCCTCTGGGAGCCTCCACATGTTCAGCTAGCCAGAAGTTCCTTATTCTTCTATCTTCTTTGGTGAAGTGTCTATTCAAATATTTTGCCAATTTAAAAAACTGTGTTTTTTTCTTACTATTGCGTTTGGAGAGTTTGTCATACATTCTGTATATAAGCCCTTTATCAGCTATGTAGTTTGCCAAGATCTTCTGTGGGGCTTGTCTTTTCATTCTCTTAACAGTGTTTTTAGAAGAGCAGAAGCTTAAAAATTTAGAAAGTACAATTTATCAATTTGTGCTTTTTGTGTTGCCTAAGAAAATGTTTGCCTAATCCAACTTCATGAAGTTTTTCTTCTATGTTTTTTTCTTGAAGTTTTATAATTTTAGCTTTTACATTTAGGTCTGAAATACATTTTGAATTCATTTTTATACGTGGTGTGAGATATGGCTCAGTTATTATATGTTTTTGCATGTGGATATCAAGTTGTTCCAGCTCTATTTGTTGAACAAACTGTCTTTCCTATACTAAATTGCCTTTGTATCTTTCTTGAAAATCTATGGTCCCTATATGTGTGGGACTATTTTTGGACTCTGTAATTCTGTATTCTGTTTCATTAATCTATTTATCTATTATTGCACCAATGCTAAACATATTTCATTACTGTAGCTTTATAGTAAGTCTGCAAATCAGGTAATATTAGTTCTCTAACTTTGTCTTTTTTGTTTTTCAAAGTTGTTTTGGCTCTTCTAAGTCCTTTGCATTTTCATTAAAATCAACATCAATTTCTACAAAGACTCCTGCTATGATTTTAATTGGGATTACATTGAATCTTTATATTAATTTGGGAAGAATTGACACATTAAAAAATATTAAGTCTTCTGATCCTGGAAAATCAAACCTGAAATATGCCCGAGCATGGTGGATCACGCCTGTAATCCCAGCACTTTGGGAGACTGAGGCGGGAGGATCACTGTAGCCCAGGAGTTCAAGACTAGCCTGGGCAACATAGAGAGACCTTGTCTCTATTTAAAAAAAGAAAAAAGAAAAGAAAAAAAAAAGAAAAAAAGAAGCTGAAATGTGGAAATACTCAGTTACAGAATTGCTTTTCTGTTATTTTCTAATATTTTTATAATATAGTTATATCAATAAATAGTATTTTCTAAGAATTTGCCATGTGCCAAGAACTGTGGAATATTTAGTTTAAATCTTACAAAATTCTACCAAGTTAATACTATTATTAGTTCTATGTCACAGATGAGGAAACTGAGAATCAGAGAGATTAACAGACTGCTTCAGAACACATAGCTAGTAAATGGTGCAGCCAGACTTACTTTATATTACTTTTATAGTTTTAAGACCAGACTCTCTAAATTGCCTTCATCTAAACCCTCAAAGCTAAGCTTTATTTGAGCAAAATCCCACCAACTATACCTGTCCCTCCAGCTAGCTCCAGCTTTTATTAAATAAGATAACCAGTGGGAGAGAAGTTCATGGAATTGAGAGGAAAAAAAAAAAAAAAAAACCAGCTTCAAGTGAACTGTAGCTCAGTCCTTGGACTGGCATTGCCTGCAGGGGTGGCCCCTGGCCTGGACATGGGACCTGAAATGTGGGAAGCTGGTTTCTTTTTCTTTTTCTTTTTTTTTCTCCTTTTTTTTTTTTTGTACTTCAGAGACACCAGAGTTAACATTATTTTTGATTCTGGGAAAGAGAAAAGAAGTTGTAGAGCAATGCTCTTTCCTCGCTAATGACGTCTGTGTGAACTTCTATGGTTCACACTATCCTTGAGGTTTATCACATCTGAACCTGAAAATCACTTTCCAGTTTGACTTTAACTCCATGAATCACCCCTTGTGCTCCAGGATCACCCCTCCAAACAAGACAGGGAGGTTGAAACTAAGAGGAAAATGACTTTTAGGGGGTCTCAGAAACAGAAACTTTTCACATTGAGCATGGTTTCTCTAAAAAGTAAATTTGAATTAGAGAGCACAATATTGTTCCTTAAGATTACTGGTAAACAGGAAGTGCAGCCTGAGGCCCAGTACGCAGAGATTCAGGAAAAAGAGAGGGTATTTGGGGGCTGTCAACATTTTATATTACTTCAATTTTGATTTAGGGAGGTGGAAATTTCCAGTCTGCGTCAGAACACCCCTAAGGGGACAACAGGAAGATAGAATGGGAACTTTGGGTTCTGATATAATACAATTACTCCACAAATACTGTCTGGTACTTAGCTCTTGAGACCCAAGAGGTGTCTTCGGACTGAAAGGACTACACACCAAAAGGCAAGTTGAAACTGTCGCATATTTCAGGGGTAAAGAACAAAAGCATCACGCATTGCTTCTGAAAATCAACTTAGAGAGGAGGGTGAGAGTGAGCTATGGAATTTCTTCATCATTTCTTGTCTTCTCTGTTGAGAAGTAAATAACCAGGTCTTTCCTGATTCATCAGACTTTGAAGCACACACATACACAAACCCTAACAATCCTATCAGAGAGAATCTGAACATGAGATAGGACGCAGCACATAAATAAAAGCAATTCTACAAGTGATGAAGAGATGGAAGACTCAGATAGCATGCACAGGAGTGTTTACTATGTAAGACAGACAGCTTTGGAGCTAGATAAAGAAGACAGAATAGTTATTTCCCAGGCTCAGCCATCGAGATAAGGGCTGGTGGATACCCTGGGAAATTGCAAGCAAAATATTACAGCTCATGAAGGGTCTCTGCCCAAGAGCAGCTAGGAACTCAGTAAAGCAATAACCTTGAGACTGTCACATATCAGAGCTTGAGATGAAAGTGGCCTCTAAGGTCGGGTCTGAGTGGCAGGAAGAAAACTGGCACCAGCAGAACGTGGACTGGCCTATGGGCAAAGTACAAGGGGGAACAATAAAACAAAACGTTTCAAGGTAGGAAGAGATTGTTGGTGATGGACTGCTGGAAAGAGATTTGGGAAAACGTTTTATTACTTTTGGATGCTGACAGCCAATGTATCATATCCAAGTTTCCTGATGGTGTAGTAATAACAAAGGCAAAGCAATAATAAAGGACAAGGCAATGAAATAAAAAAAAGATTTATTTTATTTAGTTACTAGGGTTGGCAAAGGCACAGGTGGTACAATGCAAATAAATGGCGAAGTCCAGTGTGACAGGAAGAGAAGGGAAAGTGTGAGAACCAAAGAGGAATGAGGAAAAACCAGGGGTTAGAATGGATCGTTTGGGCAAAGAATGAGAAAATTTTGTGAGACATTGGAAAATTGGAAGCATTCAGGGATCTTGATCCTTTTCTAGAGAAGAATCCTATTGTCCTATATTATTATGTCAGTGAACAAATGTGGGGTCTCTAAAGTCAAGGGATCATCCCCACAATGAGAGAACCCAATAATAGTTCTGCCAAATACCATAGAGACCCCCAGCTTCTGAGATCCCCAAGCTTTGTGGTTCCTGAGTGAGGAGACACAGAAACCGTAGTGTAGGATTTGGTATTGGCCTTTTTAATCCCTGTACATGGAACATGTGAGATTTCGCACAGACTTGAAGCCTGCATAGATCTGACTTGGTGTTTTTCAGACTCTGCCCCTCACCTTCTCTGTATGTAGGTCTTTGCTGGAGCCCTGTGTATGGTGAACCACGGCTTTCCTACCTGGGCTCCAAACCCAGTGCTTCTAATCCTGCCTTCCAGATTTTACTCTTAGCTGACCCATTGGCATCCTATCCCAGGATCATCAATTCAGAATCTCCATCACATTTGGGTGCAGTGGACCATGTTTATAATCTCAGCACATTGGGAGGCCATGGCAAGATCACTTGAGTCCGGGAGTTTGAGACCAGCCTGGGCAATGTGGTGGCTGTCTCTACAAAAAATAAGAAAAAAAATTAGCCTGGCATGGTGGCATGTGCCTGTGGGGCCAGCTACTCAGGAGGCTGAGGTAGGAGGATCTCTTGAGCCTAGGAAGTTGATGCTGCAGTGAGCCAAGATCCCGCCACTGCACTCCAGCCTGGGTGACAGAGCAAGATCCTGTCTCAAAATAAATAAAGAATCTCCATCACCAATGAGTATTTATTGGGTGACCACAAGGTACAGTAACTCCCCATGTACACTCTGAGGTGGAAGAAAAAAGACCAGTTTGGAGAAAGGATACATTTACAAACAGATAACTTGTCTCATACTCCACAGAAAATCAATGACTTTCTCCTTTTATCTTCGTCACCACCACCACCACCATTTTTATCATCATCATCACCATCATCATGATACAAATAGATATTCCACTTGCGGCTCAACTAGGCTGACAGCTTTATGTGTAATATGTTATATAATCTTTCTCCCAATATTGTAAAGAGAGCACTATTTATCATCCCCTTTGTACAGATGAGGAAACTGTGGGTTAGTTTGCTCAAGGCTAAGCATCTGGGGAGTGATGCACCCGGCAGTCAAGTCTAGAGCCTGCCACCTTACTTATTAGCCTATGCTCTTGCTTAAATCTTCTACTTCTCCTTATCATCTTATTTTTCCTAGCTCAAACATGAGTTCCCCTACAGGTTCAGTTGAGGTACATAGCAGGTGTTCAATACATCATATTTGTTCAGTTTATTTGAAATGGGCTCACTGATACTCACAGCTGCATCATGAATCCACTGGCCTTATGGAGCCTGCTTTGGAGGGTTTTATCTTCATCACTTCATCCTTCCTTTCTTTTTGAGAGAGAGTCTCACTCTGTCACCCAGGCTGGACAGCAGTGGTGCGTGGATCCCTTCTTTTTTTTTCTTTTTCTTTTTTTTTGAGATGGAGTCTCGCTCTGTTGCCAGGCTGTAGTGCAGTGGCACGATCTCGGCTCACTGCAACCTCCACCTCCCAGGTTCAAGCGATTCTCCTGCCTCAGCCTCCCGAGTAGCTGGAACTACAGGTGCACACAACTACACCCAAGTAATTTTTATATTTTTAGTAGAAACGGGGTTTCACCATGTTAGCCAGGATGGTCTCGATCTCTTGACCTCGTGATCTGCCCGCCTTGCCCTCCCATAGTGCTGGGATTTTAGGCGCGAGCCACTGAGCTGGGCCTGTGGGATCCCTTCTTTCATCAGTTGAGGTCCTCCAATCAGCTGGCCAGCTTTGAGCTATGTGAAGTAACACATTTTCAAGCCTCGAGCCCTGGGCCACTGTGACCCAGTGTGGGGAAAAGAACAGAGCAAATTCTCATTATTGGCAGCTCAGTATTTTATCCACAGCGGATGGGGACATACAAGACTCCGAGGCACAGGCGGCTGCCAGCCTGACTCAATGTCTTGGCACTCTTTATGATTGTCACGGAAAAGCTGAATCCAGAATGAACATCTGCCCAGGCTAGTCAGAGAGGAAACAGCTCTTGGTTAGCTAATTAATTGCTTTTTCATCTGCATCAGATGATTCTGTTTTAGTGCAGTGGCTTTAACACAAGGGTCTAGGAGCCTGGATTTACTCTTTTCACATTTCCCGGGTGGCAGTAGTAGGTCCTTGTACCTCCCAGCCCAGGTCCTATCCTGTCTGGCTGGCTCCTTGAAGAAGAAAAAGACCTTACATTTGTCTAGGCAGACTTATTCTTTCTTGAAAGAGTGAGCATCTGAGCTGGAGGCCTTTATAGCCTATAGTTTTTGAGAGTGGGGTCCACATGTGCCTCTCATATAGTTCAGATGACTTCACCCATGATGTACCCAGCACCCACTGCATGTAATGATAGAACACGGGTTCTTCCAACCTAGTCTGGTGTGTCTGTGTGATGTGAGAGGGGAGGGCAACAGATAAGATTTATACACAGAAGCAATAATGGAACAATTCAAAATAATGTGTGTTCAAGGGCTAAATTGCTTAGCAGTTGTGCAGCTACAGGGAGAGACCAGTTAAACCCACAAAGTCCTTGGAGGATAAAAGAAATTTAGAGAAATGAAGAGGACCTTCTTGGAAGGACAACATGTACTGAGTGGTGGAGGTGGCACTGAGAATCCCGTGTGTGAGGAGGGCTAGGCTTTCTACAGTACAGTCTGGGAAGTAAGAAGACTTGCTATAATGGAGCCCAGGGTTCATGGTGGGGAACCCCATGTTTCCTCCTCCTAGCATTTTTCCAGAGCCTTCACGGCATCACTGGCCCGTGTTCCAACTGTCCCCTGCATACAGTTCTCTCAAGCTGTTTTTAACACTTGATTACCTTTAGCCCTTTATAACTGTGTTCCCCATTTTTAGACAGTAATCTGCTTGAAGCTGAGGACCATGGCTTATTTGTCTTTGCCTGGCACAGAAAACATGATCCATAAATGTGTGTTGAATAAATGAATGAATAAACACTTCATTGGAGGGGAATTGAATGAATAGACTGGCTCTAGAATGAAACATGCTGTTTGTGCCAGGCATTCTAACTCATTCTGCCTTCAGATGAACAGGGGTGGCATTTTGGGCTTACAGTAATTTATTCAATCATTTATGTACTCAAAAATTGTGTGTTGAAGGCCTACTGTGTTCTCAACACTAATATAGAAGCCGTTTTATCAACAGTGGTAAAACAGATAAACTCTTTTTTTTTTTTTTTTTTTTT
>NW_012101254.1:1093360-1096206 GCF_000951045.1 Mandrillus leucophaeus
TTTTTGAGACGGGTCTTGCTCTGTGCCCCGGGCTGGAGTGCAGTGGTGTGATCTTGGCTCACTGCAACCTCCATCTCCAAGATTCAAGCAATGCTTGTGCCTTGGCCTCTGGAGTAGCTAGGACTACAGGGATGCGCCACCACGCCCGGTTACCTTTTTGTATTTTTAGTAGGGACAGAGTTTTGCCATGTTACCCAGGATGGTCTCAAACTCCTGAGCTCTGACAATCCACCCACCTCGGCCTCCCAAAGTGCTAGAATTACAGGCATGAACTACCGCTCCCAGCCCCTATCATATCTTTTCTTACTCATGTTACTTCCCTGTACTGTATTAGGATTGGCTTAGAATGTGCCTTTCTAGAACCACTGTATATTTAAAAAGAACCACAAAACCTTTGACCTTCTTTCCACTATGTCTTTTCCAGTATGTGTCTTCCTAAAAGGGAGCTCTGAAAAGCCCACGACAGTCTTGTAGATGTTCATTAGAAAAGCTTAGACCCAGAATATATGCTCGCCCGCATGGCTCAGTGATACGGGAATTAAAGGATTCTTGAGTAAAAGGAATGAGTGTATTTGTCTTTGTGGCAAGGGTGTTGGGGAGATACTGGAGGATATGCGACAATGTGTGTGGGTGGTGAGTGCATGTCATCCCTGGGCGAGGCTTAGAAGGGGTGTGGTATGTGTTCCTGTGCGTATCCCTGTATGTGTGTGTGGCGGGGGGGTGGTATTTGTTGCACATGTTTTGTGTGTCTGTGTGATTGGTAGATAGGGTTTGTGGTGTGTTTGTATATGTGTGCAATATGAAATTAATGTTAGTTTTAGTTTTCTCAGCATACTTTTCTCTGGGCTGTGTAGCCCGCATCTTTTGTTTCCCCTGAAATGCCAGTCTGTTCTCACGTTCTTCTAAGTAAAATAACATGCAGCTTTTAGACATTCACAAACAAAACCCAGTGGTTTTTACTGAGTCAAGTGTTCCCTGGGGCTTTGCTTTTTTTTTTTTTTTTTTTTCCTCCTCTCCTTCCTGTAAATCCATTTTATGCGTTGGAGCTAGAAGATGACATCTTGTTACATCATGTTAGACAGCACCATAATTTTTTCCAGCAAACCATTTCCAATCTGGCTAAGCAGACAGAACTGAACAATGACAACCCAGCAGAAATAAAGGATCGGCTCGCAGCCCTGCAGGGTGGACTCGGAGGAGCCTTGTCCCCAGATCTGAGGTTGACTCGCTGTGTTTTAAGTCTTAACTTCTTAGATTGGGGAGGAAGAAATCTGTTCAGGTTCGCAGCTCTTCCAGTGATAATGCACAGTCTTTCTCTGCTGGAGCTGAGGATGCCTGTTGTGGGGAGGGGCCTCTGCAAGGGGAGGGAGCAATAGGGTGAGACTGATGGCTTGCCTGAGGTCCTTTCTATACTATGCACAGGTCAGGCCTGTCTTTTGCTTTCCAGCTGCAGCTGCTATTTATAGTCCTGTCTCTGTTTGCTATTCTGCCTGTGACCCCTGTAGTCAGCTCAAGGCCTGTGTTTAAAAAGAGCTCTTCTATGCTCATGTTCAAGCCCACCACGGAGGCTTTCCTTTAGCAATCTGTGTGCCAAAACTCAGTGAAAGGGCTCTGCAGGTCCCCTCCCCACCTCCTTGTATGCCATGCATCAGATCAGGCGTCAGGGTTCCCTCAATGCTGCCCTGCATCTCCACCTGCAGTCTGTGTTGTGGTGAGAATTAGTTCTAGGTGGGAGTTGTGCTGTATCTCTTACTTATTGTGGGTGACCTGCCAGAGTGTCCCTTCCAAACAAATCTCATTATGTCAGCCTTTGGCCTAAAAATATCCACTAACTTACTAGCTGTACTGCCTAGATAACTAAGACAAAAAACTTTAGGATCTATAAAGTCAGGGATGCGTATGAATACCAAACTCAGAGCCAGGTGATCCAGGTTTGAACCATAATTCCAAACTATGTGACTCTGAGCAAGTCGGTGACACTCTCTGAGCTTCCCCATCCTGCTTGCAAAGAGATTGCCTGCTTCGCAGCGGTGGGGATGCTGCGAGGACTAGGATGAGAAAGTAACCTGGAAGCCCCCCTACTTGCACATTCTGCTAGCTCAACTTCTCAGACTTCCCAAAAGAATGTGGCAACAAATGAAGGTGGGGAGCAATTGAGATGCTCTGGAGATCACAGAGAAAAAGATTGCTAGGTTTGACTCCATCCGCCAGTAATGGATTTTTTTTTTTAATTGAAAAATACTTAAGATTGAAACTTAGAAGGTATGTGTATATATTGTAAATTGAACACAGGTCAATAAAAATCAGTTGAACACATACTGCATTCCAGTCAATGTAGTCAACACCAGAGATATCAAGAAGAACACACAGAAATAATTCGAACAAAATGTTTTTGTGATTCTTATCACAAAAAGGGGAATTATATCAAAACAACCACAAAGAGGATCCAGAACTCAATCTCACTATATAAATTTAAAATGTGATAAATATGAGAGTAAGAAAAGATTATTTAATAAGAACTATGTGTATCACTGGTCATAAATTTGGAAAATATTTTGTTTAGATCAATTCTTTATATCATATCATATAGAAAATGGCAATGGGCTAAGAATCATATATAAATAGACAAATTATGTGACGAAACTACAAAAATTCAGCATAGAAACAGCCAGATCAATAGAGAAATAGGTTCTCAATTTTGAAGCAATAGAACAAATCATGAAGATTGACAGGCCCAAATAAATATTTTAAGAGCTTTCAAGTAGTGAAAACTGGTAACTCTAATATAAAATACCAACAGAGACTGCAGAAATATTTTTATCAATCATGGTAAAGGGTATGTACTG